>NC_068414.1:36147458-36317458 GCF_023724105.1 Carassius gibelio
TAGCTAAATGAAAATTATCAACATTATTTATTTATTAAAATAGTGAGTCTTAAATTAAAAATGTATGTATTTGAATTGCTTATAAAAATTCCACCCATTTTGATTACACAGTTTTAACATAAAACAATAAACTTATTTAATTAAATTAAATGGTAAACATTAGTTTGTAACAGGTGAAAAACAACAACAGGAAAACATCTCACAGATACCCACTAATTTGCGCACATTTTTAGGAAATGTAAAGGTGTAGTTAATATGTATTTGGTTTAGTCTTTGTGAATCTGTATGCATCAGTCCAGAAACACATTTAGTTATGTGAGTGAGAGTGTGTGAGTGTGAGAGAGAGTGTGTGTGAGTGAGTGTGAGTGAGTGAGTGTGAGAGTGAGTGAGTGAGTGAGTGTGAGTGAGTGAGTGAGTGTGTGTGTGTGTGAGAGTGTGTGTGTGAGAGAGAGTGTGTGAGAGTGAGTGTGAGTGAGTGAGTGAGTGAGTGTGAGTGAGTGAGTGAGTGTGTGTGTGTGAGTGTGTGTGAGAGTGTGTGTGTGAGAGTGTGTGTGTGAGAAAGAGTGTGTGAGAGAGAGTGTGTGAGAGTGAGTGTGAGTGAGTGAGTGAGTGAGTGTGTGTGTGTGAGTGTGTGTGTGTGTGTGTGAGAGTGTGTGTGTGAGAGAGAGTGTGTGAGAGAGAGTGTGTGAGAGAGAGTGTGTGTGAGTGAGTGTGAGTGAGTGAGTGAGTGAGTGAGTGTGAGTGAGTGTGAGAGTGTGTGAGTGAGTGTGAGTGAGTGAGTGAGTGAGTGAGTGTGTGTGTGTGAGAGTGTGTGAGTGTGAGCGTGTGTGAGTGTGAGTGAGTGTGTGAGAGTGAGTGAGTGTGAGAGTGATTGTGAGAGTGAGTGTGTGTTTGTAAGATTGAGTGTGTGTGTGTGTGTGTGTGTGAGAGTGAGTGTGTGTGAGTGTGGGTGTGTGTAAGATTGAGTAAGTGTGTGTGAGAGTGAGTATGTGAGAGTATGTGAGAGTGTGTGAGAGTGAGTGAGTGTGAGTGTGAGAGTAAGCGTGTGTGAGAGTGAGTGAGTTTGTGTGAGCACATGTAGTGAGCGTGAGTGTGTGTGTGTGTATGTGTGTTGTAATGCAGTTGCTAGCAGGTCCAGTGTGTGTTGTTCTAATGATCGGTGGTTAAACTCATCATGTGCTGGTTTGAGATGGGTCAGGTCAGATGAGCCTCATCGGAGCGTGTTGATTATAAACAGAGACGTGCAGATGCTCTTCTTCATCCAGCAGGTGTAGTGATTGATTGTTGTTTGTGTGACACATTCTTGAATGAGCTGAGTTTGTTGGCCTGAGCGTGGTGTTAAATCAAAGCTGCGTCTGGAGCTGGGAGCCGAGTGTTTGATTAGGGTTTGGAGAGTTCAGACTCGATGGAGACGCAGGTGTTACGAGCTCAGAGACGCCAAACCCACCAAACCAGCACTAACAGAAAGAAAAGAAAGAAAGCAGAGTTCAGTTTGAGTGGAATGCATGATAAAATAAGTAAACTAGTATATATACTGTATACCACAAAACCAGTCATAATGGTCTTTTTTTTTTTTTTACATGTGGTTTGTTCGGAGGACAATATTTGTCTGAGATACAACTATTTGAAAATCTGGAATCTGAGGGAGCAAAAAAATCTAAATATTGAGAAAATCATCTTTAAAGTTGTTCAGATGAAGTTCTTAGTTCTTCAAAATTTTTGATATATTTACAGTAGGATATTTACTAAATATCTTCATGAACATGATCTTTACTTAATATCCTAATGATTTTTGTCATGAAAGAGAAATGTATAATTGTGACTCACACAATGTATTGTTGTCTATTGCTACAAATATACGTCTGTGACACTGATGACTGCTATTGTGCTGCAGAGACACACACATATATATATAAATGCGTGTGTGTGTGAAGTTATATATAAACAATGGAAGTAGTTTCCACATTCAGAGAGCTGAGTGTGTATTCATTTACATGCACACCTGTGTTTGTTGCGAGCGCAGCTGCTCATCACACACTTTAGTCATGCATGCTAACGTTTTAACACGTGAAGCAGTTAGCACGTGTGTGACGTGTGTTCTGTTTTCTTAACAGACGTAACTGTGACTTAAACAGCATCTCGCCAGTCTGACTTTTATTGTTGTGGGGGAAAAGTCTGAACTATGTGATTTAAAAACTCAGAATTACCTTTTTTTGTATCTGGTGGATAACATTGTGACACTGTCCCTGATTGTAAAGTGTGTGTGTGTGTGTGTGTGTGTGTGTGCAGCTGGATGACTGCGCTCTGCAGCTCTCTCACACTGGAGTGTATCTGGATCTGGAGTCGACTCTGGATGAGCAGAGAGATGAACTCGAGGGATTTCAGCCTGAAGACTGCGCAGGGTGAGACGCACACTACATAGGGCACTACACTGCACTCATGACAGTCTTATTCTGTGTGTGTGTGTGTGTGTGTGTTTGTGTGTGAGACAGCATCTCTCTGATAGAGGAATCACGAAATTGATCATATCATTACATTCCTGTAAAATAATTTGTCGTCCGTCTGTTAGTGGGCGGGGTTTAAAGTCTCAGAGGCTGCAGTAGCTGTGCTTTATTCATGGGTTGAAAATGGGCGGGGCCTCTTTCTGTGCAGCAGCTGCTGATTGGATGTTGAGATATGGGCGTGTCTCTAGGGTGGACTTGAGCTTGAAGGGGTGGAGCTTAATCAGATTTTGTGATTGGAGAAGAGCTTCATCTCTGAAGCTTGAGTCAGGGTTATTATGGGCAACTATTTTCCACACGTCACTGAGTTGAATGAGTCAGAGTGTGTGTGTTTGTGTGATGATCAGTGTATTCCTGACTTTTACCTGTAAGATTGAATACACATAAACCCTATTATTCACCCTAAATATTCACTTGAATTTTCCACTTGAGATTTAATATTAATAATTTAACAACATTTGCATGTCCACCATCCTGTGATGACAATTAACGGTTTGACATGCAGCTCAACTAATTATTAAGTATTTTAGTTATTATGAATTAATTGTATTACTTGAATTGCACATTTTATTATAGGGGTGCTTCGGCCGATCGTTAATGCGCATCTCGTCAGTAAAGCCGGTTCTCTAATCAGCGGTTAATTCCATCAGGTGCGTGATTTCACATAGAGCAGCTGTTACTACACAGAGCCATTGTTAATAGAGAAGATGCGCAAATCCTCTTCATTTTCAGCGTTTTTTGGCGCATCTTCTCAGTTAACAACGGCTCTGTGTAGTAACAGCTGCTCTATGTGAAATCACACACCTGATGGAATTTACTGCTGATTAGAGAACCGGCTTTACTGACGAGATGCGCATTAACGATTGGCCGATCGTAATCGGAGCACCCCTATTTTATTATATCATATTTTTAAGTTTTCAAGTATTTTAATTAATTTTTTATTATTATTTAATACATTTTTGGTAGTGCTGTCAAATGATTAATCGCGATGAATTCCATTTTAAAAGTCTACATTAATTCATTAATTCTAATCTCTTCTCATCCACTGATGAAGCCCAGTGTGGAAAACTCTGTTCTAGATGACATTATTAACCTCTGAAGATCTCAGTCAGTGTGTTTGTGTGAGCATCTTCTTCACAGCTGGGACTGAAAGCACTGTGTGTGTGTGTGTGTGTGCGCGTGTGTGTGTGTGTTTGTTCTGTGTGTTTGTCCTGTGTGTGTGCTCTGATGTGCGTCTGACAGCTGATTGACATGTGAATGTCTCTGCTGTCAAACAGATCTTGCTGTCTGTGTGTATGTGTTTGAGTGTGTGTGTGTGTGTGTGTGTGTGTGTGTGTGTGTGTGTGTGTGTGTGTGTGTGTGTGTGTGTGTCTATCTGGACATGTTTGTGACACACACTCTGTGCTGTTGAAGTGAAGCGGTTGAATGTTGGTCTCAATCGGACAGAGAGAGCGAATAACTCCTGCTGTATTTATTAGTGTTTGCATTGAGGGGTCAGAGGTCAGCGCTGGTGTGTGTGTGTGTGTGTGTGTGTGTGTATCAGTCAAATATGTCAAAGAGGTAATTATAACATAAACAAATTCATCTCAGACGCACTAAAAAGACCCAAAGTGCCAGTGAAGACATGAATACAGTTCCAGTAGATTTCAGTTTCAGTTAAATGCTCTTCTCTTGAACTTTCTGTTCTTCTGTGAATCCTGAAAAATGAAACGTATCACGGTTTCCACAAAAAATATTCAGCAGCACATCATTTAAATGTTTTAATGATTTAATAAATGTGTAGAAACTCTTTTGTTTTGATTTAATAATTATTTTATTTTTTACACTTTTATAATTTAGTTTTAGTAAATGTTTTAGTTTATTTTTATTTCAGATTTACTGCACTTTTTTGTTTTTCGTATAAATTTTATTAGGAGTTTAAGTTCAATTATTTTTGTTATTGATTTGTTCTCATTTTAAAATATTTATTTAAATTTTACATTTTTATGATTTAATTTTTAGTATTTCAATTTCTGTTGTTTTTATTTTCAGTTACTTTAATTGTAAGTTTTTTAAAATAAATGATTAGTAATTGTTTTATTTAGATTTAGAGTTGTGTCCTGGCATGTGAATATTGAGAGATGATTCCCACTGAAGAGCTTGTGTACTGTATCAGGAGAGCTGTGTGTGTGTGTGTGTGTGAGCGAGTGTATGTGAGTGTGTGTGTGTTTGTGTGTGTGTGTGAGAGAGTGTATATGAGTGTGTGTGTGTGTAGAGTCTGGTCAATATCTTTCGAGCGTTTCTGTTTTGTTGTTATTATCTTCTCTTGTTTTCTGTGTGTTTCAGGAGGGGAAAGAAGCACAGTGTGATCTTACGCACTCAGCTGAGCGTCCGTGTTCACGCGTGTATCGGTGAGTCTCAGACACACACACACACACACACACACACACACACACAGAGAAACATGTCTATACACTATATTATATGCATCAAGTTCAAAAGTTTAGGATCAGTATCAAGAAATTACTTGTATTCATCAATAATGCATTAAATTGATCAAAAGTGACAGTAAAGGTTGCATTTAGTTGATCAAAAATGCATTAAAAAAATTAAAATATTATTATTATTTCAAATAACTGTTTTCTGTGTGAATCTGTGTTAAAGTGTAATTTATTTCTGTGATGCTCCGCTGTATTTTCAGCATCATTCCTCCAGTCTTCAGTGTCACATGATCTTCAGAAATCAGAATAATATGATGATTTACTGCTCAAGAAACATTTCTGATTATTATGAGTGTTGAACACAGTCGTGCTGCTCAATATTTCTGTGGAAACTGATGCATTTTATTTTTCAGGATTCACAGATGAACAGAAATTTCACAAGAACAGCATTTGATCAATTCACTTTTGCTCAATTCAATGCATTCTTGATGAAACAAAGTGTCTTTAAAACAGCTGTTTAAAGTATAATATTTGTACTCTATTTTTAGTCAAATAAATGCATCCTTGATGAGCAGGAGAGCCGTGGTTCAGGTTCCCTGAGCTGTAGTACTGTGTTCATCAGGAATAGTTTCAGCAGCGAGTCGAAGCTCTAATCATTACAGCGTTTGAGCGTCTCTCCTTCACTGATAGTGAAGCTATTCCTGGATCCTGGGTCAAGTGTGTCAGCAGGGAAGGTCAAAGGTCAGGGGCGGGGCTTTGATGCTCCTCTCTCACCAGCTTCAATACAATTCACACTTGACTTCCCAGCATGCCTTTGTATTTGTTGCAATTTCCTGTTTCAGTGCAGAGGGACATTTGACACCTGTGTGTGAGTGTGTGTATGAGTGTGTGTGTGTGTGTGAGTGTGTCTGGGGCTTTAAGTGGACAGACGATGGGTTTTAAGTCTCTAGCCACCTGCTTCCCCTCGACTCCCACAATCCCTCTGGATTTACTGTTGTTGTGTTGTTAGAATCACTGCCTCATCACGTGATCTTAAGTGCTTTATTGCTTTAATGTACGTTGTGTTCACACGTACAGACGTATAGAGGATCTGGTGCTGATCGGTTTAAATCTCTAGGAGGAGTTCGGTTAAATACAGCGCCTGAAAATGGCAAAAACAGCCAAACCTGTTGAGTTTCAGACTTCGTACCAATGGACTTTATTGTGGCACTATCAAGCCATTTTGCAGCCCATATCAGATGTGTTCACAAATTTTGTACATTTTCGAGAATCTTTAGGCCCTCAAAAATATGATTCAATTTCGAAAGAAGAAGAAGAAGAACCAATAGGGTTATATTAACATTTGGATCAGTATTGTAAAGTGTTACTATCATCAGGGTTTCTTTACTTTAAAAATATTTCAATACCAAAACGTATTTTATTTTGTTTTATGTTAGCTGGCTTCCAAGGCAACATTTCTTATTTTCATGTAGTTTAAAGTATTAAAGTAACTGAAACTAAAACTGAAATAGAAAAAATTCATGAAAACTACATAGATGTAAAAATCACAAAAACACGCAACAAAATTATTATTTTTTTAACTCAAATTAAAATAAAAAATAAATATAAAAATTATTTTAATTTGATTAAAAAATTTATAAAAATGATAATAGGGTATCAGTGGTACTAAAATAATTCTGGTTACCATTTATTGAAATATTAGCAAATGCTTACAAATTTTAATATAAAGTTATAAAATCTTAAAATATGTTTATATAATATATTATGCTTATATTTATGTGTCTATGAGTCTAGTTTTGGTTGACAGAATCCAGCGTGACTGTGTGATTTGAGAGACAGTGTTTTTGCTGAAGTTGATTATGTAATATTAACAGTAAATCTGAACTGAATCTGTTTTAATCTCAAGTGATTCATGATGTGAATCAGTTGATTCATTGATTCAGATGATTCATCTGATCTTTTTGAGTCCATCATGATCTAGCAGCTTCATCACGTGATTATTGAATGTCTGTATTGATTATGACTGTATTTGCTGGTGTCCATCTGGAGTGGATCAGGGCTGTGGTGTCAGAGCTGAAGAGCGTCTGTGGCTCATATGACGGAGATATTTTAGCAGCCGCTCGATGATCTGGATGCCGTTTGCACCGCAGTGTTTCTGTGATATCTTTAGAAAGTGTTGACAAGACAGAAACATGTGAAAGAGAGACTGTAGAGGTCAGAGAGAGAGAGAGATTTAATGACCCGCTGGATCACACAAATAATGCACTCAATAGAGTCTGACAAATACAAAAAGGTAGAAAATATTTAGAATAAATACAACTGTAATATATTATTTGATGCTGTATAATATTTTAACATTTTCTAGCTATAAAAATTAAATTAACATTGTAATAAATTGAATTAAATGTTGAATTACATTTCTAGAATTATTTCTAGAAGTAGGAATTTAACTATATTTATGAGTTAATTTCATAGATAAGTGAATATATAAATGGGAGCTAAAATAATGTTTGGAAATGAAATGAAATTAATATAGATATATAGAGTTATAAATATAAAGTTAAACAACACTACATTTTTTATTTTTTCATTTTAATTAGAGCCTGACGCTCAGTGTCCTCAACGTCAGCAGTCAGTCGTGTCTTTAAAAACCAGCAACATTTACAGTAAAAACCTGTGTGTGTGTGTGTGTGTGTGTGTGTGTGTGTGTGTGTGTGTGTGTGTGTGTGTATGTGTGTGTGAGAGAGAGAGAGAGAGAGTGTGTGTGTGTTGTGTTGTAAACAGAGGCTGATGGCTTTACAGTCTGTGAGCAGAAACACACTGATGTTAAACTCATAACCTCAAAAAATACACACACGCAGACACACACAAGCACGCACACACACACACACGCAGACACACATGCACACACACACACGCAGACACACACACGCACGCACGCACACACACACACGCACGCACACACACACACACATGCAGACACACACGCACACACACACACACACACACACAAACACACAGTCCTGCCAGTACGGCTGAAAAACACACATGTAAACACCAGCTAAACTGCTGAAAACATCTGCATTATTATGACATCTATTTTGTATATCTGAATATAATATATTTCTACATTGTTTTTTATATATTTTTTATGTTTTAGATTCTATAAATGTATATGTATATTTTTATATACAACTTTATATAAAATGTAGTTATACTATACAAAATAATTTTTTGTACATATTTTGAACTTTATTTCATATTGTATTGTTCTTTTTCTATATTTGTTACATATTCAATTTTTTATATATTTTAAGTAATTGTATAGTAGTTTAAATTACACAGCATAAGGTTTTATACACATAATTTAATTATTAAATCATTTATATTTTCACTTTTTTCATATATATATTTTATATAGTTTATATTTATATTCTAGTGTTTTTTTTAACCTTTTTTATGCATTTGTTTTATTTGTACTTTACACTGTATTTTACATTTGAACTCAAAATCAAAAATCAGATAATCCAGTAACTGTTCTTACATGATGTTTATTAGCACAATGAACCAGTTAATGGTCTTTCATGCAAGAAACAAACCGTCACACTCACTAAACTGTTTTATTTTAACCACACAGTTCTTTAACGGACATCTGTCTAAAGGCAGAAACGGCTCGCGCTGGCTGGTATCTGTGTGTTTTATGGCCTGATTGTTTGACTCGGTCTCTATCAGTTTATGAGAGTCGTTTATCTGTGTTTCCTCTCTCAGCATCAGCTTGTCATTGTTATGAGAGTTAATGTCATGTGTGGAATGGAAGTGACAGAAACCGCCTGTCCATTAGCATACAGTGAGCGTGTGTGTGTGTGTGTGTGTGTGTGTGTGCAGCTGTCGTTCGCTGGGCATTGTGGGAAGCGGTGACATCACAGCGGGCATGAAGGTGTGAATTCTGGGAACTTTAGTGAGAATGATTGTGCCTGTTCTCTCTCAGGTCCTGTGGTCTGTCTGTTATCTGGGTTATTTTTAACATTCAAAAGCACAGTTAAGGGCTTACGGGAAATTGTAATGTCATGTGAAGTCATATTTATGTGTCACAGGTCACATTCAATTTTTAAACTGCTTGAAAAATCGTTCGATGTTTTATTTGTGCTTCAAATTTTGTTACACAAAGTCATAAAGTCTTTCTCAATCAGAGTCATGAATGTGTGAGTAAAGTTTCGTGCTTTGCTGTTCATATTTTGGTGAATAATGGTGTGAAATTCAGAAAAAAATATAATTCTCATCATAGTCACTGTCTACATCACTCTAAATACATATATATCTCATGCTTGCAGATTCTGCACTGCTCTCAGAAATTCAGCAGAATTTGCTTCCAAATCAGTGCAACAAAACCCTAAAAGTGTCTGTTATTGTATAGTAATGCGTATAATGGAGTAAATCTGGGTCAGTGACCTCTGAGTGAAGAGGTCAGACTTTTGCAGTCTGCTGTCGCCATGGTAACAGAGTAGCATTCGGACCCAGTGATATCACGGCTGGAAACAGGAAGCGCTTTGCTCTGTTATAGCGGCATGAAGCATGCGGTGTGTCGGATCTGGATCTCAGTTTCAGACACACGAGCCACTGCAGCTGCAGATATAAATAATCACACGGCCGAGGATCAGATATCACCCTCAACACACCAACAGCGTTTCACATACATTTAGTCACTTACTCAGAAATACTGGAGCCACACTATGCAATGTACATTTATTCATAATGCATTATGAAGCACATTATGATGATTTTGCCAATAGCGTCTTTTAAGCTTAGCCTGCATTTTATTATTCTAAAAAGTTATATAAAGTAATATATAATATTTTAAATAAGAATATTATATGCCTTTGTACTTTTGACTGAACTTTTATGATGGCTGTTGTTGTTGTTGTTTATTAAATATTATTATTCAATGTAATCAATAGTAATATTTAGTATTGGAAACGGTGTTCGTGATTGTGTTTTTAGTAAAATTTTTCTTCCACAATTAGATGGTAACAAGTGACTTTTTACGAGTCAGCAATAAAGACTTTTATTTTGAAAAATACTAAAACAGAAGATATTTTTACTTTAAACAACAGTTTGTAAGACGCAAACAACAAATGCATTCGCAGCGCTGTCATCATAAATCACCCTTAACAGATGAAAGGATATTATGACAAAGATATCGCTTTCCTCAGGACATTCAAACTAATGTTTTATTGTGAATATGAGATTGAGCTGAAGAATAAATGCTGTTTAATAGACTATAATAAATACAAAATCAAGTGCTAGGCACATGTATTGGCCATGACTTGATTGCAAATACAAATACAAAATTAAGACAAGTAAAGAAAATGCGGTACTTATTTAAAGAATCACCCCTTTATTTAAATATATGAACGCAGGAAACCGCTGCTGACAGGTTAATGTAACTTCTAGTAATTTTAAATATTGTGGTTATCGCCAATACCACTATATCTTCACATCCTAAATTAACACGATGCCGATATTTCATGCTTTGAATATCACGATTATCGTAAATACAACGTGAGTGGTTTTGCACGCACAGATATGTGGGTTGTTCATAGGGTGCTAATATAAGGTTACTATGAAATTAGTAAAGTTTTAACCTATTTGCATTGCTATTTAGTTTTGTGAGTGGTTGCTAGGGTTTAGCTAATGTGGAGTTTTCAGTGTTGTTTACTGCGTTGCTTTTGAGTTTGTTGTTTTGTTTCAGCTGATAGCACAGATTGTTTTGAAGTGCACACACACTCTTGACTCTGTGCTGTATTTTTAGTCTGTGTTTGGTCTCGAGTCAGCAGCTCATTCTGTAATTTTAGATGTTTTTTGGTTCAGGAGTGTTTCAGCATGAGTAAGCAGAGCCCAGTGGAGCCGACAGAGCTGCTGTCAGACCACAGGTGACCCGCTGCAGGAACACAATATATCAGAAATATATGGCATGATATCAGCTGCTAATAACAGGACACTTCCGAGTATTGCTGTGCTGTGAACATGAGACCGTGTGACGCGAGCCGTTAGTCGTGACCCTTCTGACTCCGTCTGACGGACAGCAGCTGCTGCAGAGGTCAAAGGTCAGGGAGTCCTTAGACCATCTCGATCTGTAATAAGAGATACTGTATTTTCTTACTGTACAGCACCTTGGGAGGGATTTGCAAGGAAGTGCTTTAGAAATGTAATAATTTTATTATAATAACAATATTAATTTATGTTTTTATTATTTTATGGTTAGGTTTAATTTTAATAAAGTTCTTATTAGTTTCTTATTTTAGTTATTTATTTTTTGTCAACATATAAAATGCTTTAAGAGCTTAATAAGTTCTTAAATATATATGTAAATAATAACAATTTGTTTCAATTTATAAAGCTTTAGTTTATTCAAGGTTTGCAATGATAATGATTGTTGTTATTATTAATGTGTGTATTTTTATTAACGGTAAAATTTTTGCTATAAATAAAAACCTTAACACTTTTGTTATTAATTAATTATTATTATAAAGTGCTTAAATATTTGTGTTAAGCACTTTGTAAATTAAAAATAATATTTGATTATTATTATTATCTTAGTAAAATTTAATAAGGTTTTTATTTTGTTATTTCAGTTTATAAAGCAGTTTAAGATTTGGCAACAAGCACTTCATAAATTTAAAATAATTATTTATTATATTATATTTCTATAAAAATATAGAAAATGCACTCTATAAATTGACACAATTTATTCGTAGTAATATAATAATAATAATCATCATCTTTTAATTGATAAAATAAAATGTTACATTTATAGATTGAAATAATGATATAATTCTTCTTATCATGTATCTGCCTTACCCCTCGTGTGCTTGTGAGTGTTTATTAAGGCTCTGTGTGTGAATGAAGGAATCTGAGCTTGTGTCCAGATTACACTGCTGAGATTAACCAGTCGGGTCACTCATAATCTGATTAGGATCTGGCTGGAGAACAAAAAAACCTGCTGGATTACACCAGGAGAAACACACAGCGAAATACACACACACACGCAAAGGCACGCATACACACTCACATATTCATGCATGCATTCACGCATGCACGCACACACTCAAGGGCACGCATACACACTCACATATGCATGCATGCATTCACGCATGCACGCACACACACACACACACTCACAAACACACTCACATATGCATGCATGCACGCACACACACAGACACTCACACATGCATGCGAACAACACACTCACACATCATACACACACACACACACATGCGCACACACACACATGGACACATGCATGCACACATTGTGCATTTGTGCTTGTGCACAGACACATACACGCACACACACACACACACACACACACACACTCGCACAGGCATATACACACACCTTCTCTATCACACACACACACACAAACACACACACACACACACTCTCTCACACACACACACACACACACACACGCACTCTCTCTCACACACACACCCTTTCTTTCTCTCACACTCTCACATTCACACACACACTTGCACAGGCACATTCATGCACACACACACACACACACACATACACACTCTCTCACACACACACACACACACACACACACACACACTCTCTCTCTCACACACACACACTCTCTCTCTCACACTCTCACATTCACACACACACACTTGCACAGGCACATACATGCAAGCACACACACACGCACACACACACACACTCACAGTCAGAGACAGCAGAGCTTTAATTAGAGGTGGATATATGATCTGGATGAGAGCAGCAGGAAGTGGCTCTGTTAGAGACAGGAAGCTGAGTGTAAATCTGCTGCTGATTGACAGTGAGGGGTCAGTGCGACTGATGTTCAGATGAAACAACAACATGAACAACAGCTGCTTGTCAGTCTCAGAAAACAGCACAAAACACAAAGAGCTTTTATTATCAGACACTTCTCTTTACAAGTACAAAATTAATACAAATAATTACATGAGAAAATGACTGCAGTAATGTAATGTCATTTAGATACTATTATAGAATTTTAGATTTTTTTTTTCAGTTAAATTTGTAGCAATTTGTGTTGTTGTTTTTTTTACATTTTTATTATTTTATATATAGTTTTGAGTTTTGAGTTTTTTAGTACATCGCCGAACTAAATTAATCTGAGAAATGTTGCCAAAATATGTAAAAATATGTCTATATTTCCAGTTTTATATTTTATTATTTTACTACATCAAGTTAAAGTTAAAAAGTAGGGATGTAGCATTGGCAGGCAGCTAAAAAGATGTTTTGTTTTTTTATATACTATTAATTTATAAATACGCTAATTCAATACCAAGGTAAATATTCTAATAAAAACAAGTATTAAAATGCTAATGATAATACTTAAAAAAAATAATAATACAGTCGAATAATATTTGGATTTCATAAAAAATGTAATTAAAAATCTTATTTTAAATGAAGAAACAGCAGTGCAGTACGAGTCTGGTGTGCAATAGTAATGTGGAGTGATTAGCATGGAAGTGTATGAACCGTATTTAATCCAAACACGTGTGTTATTGATGATCGCAGCATCAGACTGATCACTGAGCGCATGAAATCGATCTGAGATTGATCTGTGCTGTTAGTGGAGCGTGATGTTCTCGCCGGCGGGAAGGTGAACAAGTCTAGATCAGACTAAACCGGTTTGTGTCCTCAGACTGCGGTCGGTTTGCTTTCGGACAACAATCCTCTGTTGGATGCTGCTGTAAATGATGCTCTGAAGAGATTTGTGTCTGAGAACATTTGATTTTTGAGCATGAGTGGCTTCATCATCATCTGACTGATGCACTGTCATTCGTTCACTCGTTTAATTCAATTCAGTGTGTGCATTATTAGCATGACAGTTGTTACAATGGATAAAAATAATAAACGAATAAATATACACAGTACCCATGTATATATATTAAACAAAATAGAACAAATGAATTCTATGAACAATTTAAAATTCAGTGGTGTGTGTGTGTGTGTGTGTGTGCACATCACTGATGTTGACACCTCCCTCTTTATGACAGGCATCAATGTTTCTTGCTGCTAGTAAAATATAATCATGTTTTTCACCTAATAAATATTGAAGTTCTGTTTTATATTGTATATTGAAGTTTATATTGAATATTGAAGTTCTGTTTTCTTGTTTTGAAGTCGGGGTAAAGTGTTTCAAATTTGGGTTAAAATGTATTTCTAATTTCTTCATAGTTAGCGCTGCTGGTGAGGAAGTGTTGCTCTGTGACTTCCCTGTGATTACAGTCATGTAACATCTTACATTAGAGTTACATCTCTCTCTCTCTCTCTCTGTCTCTCTCTGTCTCTCTCTCTCTCTCTCTCTCTCTCTCTCTCTCTGTCTCTCTCTGTCTCTCTCTCTCACTCTCTCTCTCTCTCTCTCTCTCTCTCTCTCTCTCTCTCTCTCTCTCTCTCTCTCTAGAGAAGCTGTATAACTCCAATGGCCGTGACCTGAGGAGGGCGCTGTTTTCCCTCAAGCAGATATTCCAGGTATAAAAACACACATTTACTTCACTGCAGTGTTATTTAAGCATCACAGGGATATTATTATATTTGTAGTGATATATATGTGGCACAAACAACCACAAGTGCTTGTAGTCCCCAGAGTGGCTTTTATTGGTAGAGTGCACAATGAGAAGGAAACCTCTAAGGTGTAACAACAGTAAGTGAATAAAATCCCCTTCTTCAGTACTCAGTGCTGCCAGGTAGGTGAGATTAAACAGTACGCAGTGGTTGACGGTGACTCAGGAAAGGGGAGACAGAAAACATTAGTTTTTTCTTTCTCGTAGTAGTTCTCCTCGTGTGTCTATAGCTTAGCCTCTTTTATCTGACTGTGATCAGGTGGTTCCTCGTTTGTGGTTCCTCATTCTCCAGCCTGACATGAATAGGGTTGCCAGGGATAAAGCTGACACTGACATTGACAGCCACTGACACCAAAACCCCCGCAACATCGTTCCGGTCCTTTGGAGAGCATAAGGAGACAAGACGGGTGAAGTGGGAGATTGGGGGGGAGAATTAGTATATTAGTTATATAACCACATGACCTGACTCGCTATGAATCATCGTTGAGAGTCCATCTGCATTCCCATTCTTCTGACCCACTCTGTGCTCTATGGTAGTCCTGGAGAGATAAGATCCAGCGGGTTACCAGCGGACATTGGTTTCCTTGGCTCTGGCCATCTGTTGAAGAGGAGCATGGTCCATGATGAGGGTAAAAGAGCACCCGAGGAGGTAATAGCGAAGTTCTAGGACTCCCCACTGTACGGCCAGGATCTCTCGTTCCTCAGTTGCACAGCTGCAGATTTCTGCTGGGGACAGTTTCAGACTTACAGGACTGGATGCCCCTCACTCTGGAACTCTTGGGAAAGGACCACCCTGAGACTCTGACGTGTCCCTCTGTAAGATGAAGGGCAATGTAAAGTCGGTCCATGGCGGATCAGTTCTAGAGGCATTGAAGTGTCTTCTCGGTTGCTGGTGACCACTGCACCTTCTCAGCCTGTTGTTTCCCGGTCAGGTCTGTGAGTGGACAGGCTAGAGTGGAGAAGTTAGGGATTAAGCATCGATAGAATCCCAATAAACCCAGAAAGGCACATACCTGGCTCTTAGATGTGGTCTGAGGATAGATACGAACCCCTGCAATCTTATCTTCTTGAGGTTTGATGAGGCCCTGTCCAGATCCGATATCCAAGGGTCAGTTCTTCCGTGAGTCCTAGATGACACTTCCTGGGGTTGGCTGTGAGTACTGCCCTTATGAGCTCTGACAGGACCTTCTGGAGTCAGTTGAGATGTTCCTCCCAGGTCTCCACATGAACGACAGGTAAGATAAGCCGCTGCAAAGGTGTGATGGGGTCAAAGAATGACATTCATCATCCGCTGGAAAGTGGCAGGTGCTCCATGCAGGCCGAAAGGAACCCGGTAATGCCAGTGCCCACTAGAAGTGCAGAAGGCAGTCTTCTCCTGTTCTCTACCAAAGAACCCCCCCACCGTCACCTATGGAAAGAACTTATAAAAAATGTTAGTGGAATCCCTGGACTCAACCTTCTGTCTCACTTTCCGTTGAAGAGGGAGGGGGCTAGCCCCATGGTCTCTGAACCATACGTGACCTACTGGAGGTTTAGGGTCTGTTGGCATGGGTTCATCTTTGAAGACACTCACCTGCTGACAGGTTCCCTTTAAGACGGGTGCCCTCCAGCTCTCACCTCTCTGGCAAGCCCCTCTGAGCCACTCTCCAGCCCATCACTGCCTCCACAAGCTCAGCTAATGAGCAGGGGTCCTTCATGGCCAGGGCATGACAAATCAATAAGTTTCTCCACCACTTTCTGGTCAATAATGGTCAATAATATCAACCATACTGTCAACAATGTGAGAGAGCAGTATCTACAGAAATACACAAACGGACTGGGTAGGAGAATGCAATGTGTGAGATGTGATGAGAACGAACACAAGAAGGATGCAAAGGGTTAAAAAGGTTTATGATGTATAATTCTTGATGGTTGATGATGATCAAGTTAAACTAAATGAAAATGAGAAATATTATATAATATTACGTTTTTTTATATGTTATGTATTTTTTGATTCAGTTAAAGTTAAAGTAATTATAGTTTTTTTATGGTTATAGTTTTCAGGTTTTCTTTTGGTTCAATGTCTAAATGAGAACAAACCAGAGACTTCATTTGTTTTTATGAAAAGCTGACTACGATTGCTATCCTAAATAAATATCCTAAACCTAAAAGTTTTTTCTTAAACACGTGTTATATTAATAAAACTACATACATTAAAGGGCAGTGTGAGGCCATCTGATGACCGTGTGTGTGTGTGTGTGTGTGTGTGTGTGTGTGTGTGTGTGCAGGACGATAAGGACCTGGTTCATGAGTTCGTTATGGCCGAAGGTCTGACGTGTTTAGTTAAGGTCGGCGCTGAAGCGGATCAGAACTACCAGAACTACATCCTCAGAGGTTCGTTTGCTTCTTTTGCATCCTCAGACTTCTGAAAGAAAATAATATCTCATGCATCATAGAGCCATATATCCATATGATGGAGAACAGCGCCACCTTTTGGTTTCCATCTTTATTACTGTTTTTAATACACTTTTTTGATAAACTATTTAATATTGTGATAAATGTTTCTTCATAATAAATTACTTCATTTTTTACCCTTAATTCACTGTAATGGCAACATTTTTATTATCATTCCTGTATTTCGAGGTTTATTTCTGAGTTTTGTAATTATTTTTAAATAATAATAACAATGGTTAACATTATTGTAATCTAGTTTTTTTTCCGTTCAAATTATCAGGAATTTAAAGCCACATTAAATATTACAATAATTTATTCATTTTAAAATAATTAATGAACAACTAATAAATAATTCAAATGAGAAAAATAACTAATTGAACTTCATTTATAATATAATATTAAATTAAACATAAATTGTTAGAAATTATTAATAATTTAAAAGCAATACCAAATTCTACTGTATTTTTTTATAATAAACACACTATTAATTAAAAATAAAATAATAAAATTTAATAAAATAATAAAAAAAATAATAATAATAATAAAATGAATTAATGATACTTAATTTGATTTTAAATTAATAATGAATTATTATTTATTAATAAAGTTAAAGTAATACCAAATTCTACCATGCTGTATTATTTTTTAAATGATAAACAACTAATAAATAATTGATGCAAAAAATGAACTTATTATACTTAATTTATGTTTATAAATTAATTATTACTTATAATCAATCATTATTAATTACTAGTTATTTTAAAGCCACACTAAATGCTACCATGATGCATGAATTTAATAAAAAATACATAATTAATAAACAATTAAACTAAAAGTAATTCAGAATAATACTTCATTTATGATTATTAATGAATACTTAATTATAATTATTAATAATAATTAATAATTTTAAAGCCATGCCTAATACTAAAATCATGTGTGTTTAAAAAAAATTAAAAATAAAAATTATATCCAAAGAAAAAAAATATTTTGCAGCTGGGATGCAAAATATTTCACCTCTGCAATCTCAATAAAATGAAAAATCCTTTGGTTCATCCTGAGCAGTGTAACGTGTCACATGACAATCACACAGTGAAGAGTTACAATAGAGCCTCAGAATAACCCAAAATATTATTATCAGCTTTGACCAATCGGAGGCAGCATCCAGGGTGCTAAGCCCCTCCCGCTTCCATCAGGTTTATGCTAATGAGCGTTCAGTGGCGTGTGTATGTCTCTGCAGCTCTGGGTCAGATCATGCTGTATGTGGACGGGATGAACGGGGTCATAGGTCACACCGAGACCATCCAGTGGCTCTACCTGCTCATCGGTTCAAAGGTGACGCACCGTTTTATCAGTGTGTGTGACGATCAGAGTAAGAGTGAGAACTGATCCGTGTGTGTGTGTGTGTGTGTGTGTGTTCAGTTTCGTCTGGTGGTCAAGACATCTCTGAAGCTACTGCTGGTGTTTGTTGATTATTCAGAGTCCAACGCACCGCTGCTCATCCAGGCCATCAACACTGTGGACTCTAAGAGAGGTACACACTCAGACACACACACACACACACACACACACACTTACTCACACACACACACACACGCACACACACAGTCTATCTGCGTGACCTGTAACGTGTGTTATATAACCAGAGCAGACGATGCTGGGTACAGTATCCCACAATGCAGTGCAAGTAAAGTGAAAGTGAAAGTGAAAGTAATAACAATAGCAGCTTGTTGAAACATGTCTAAGTCCCAAGAAAATAAAGACTTTTTTGTACATTATTTTATTTGAAACATTTTTTTAAAATTAACTGCAATGATTAATAATTATGTAATACAATATTATCGCATTCAAATTTGTATAAATTGAAAGCCACACCTTATGAATGGGTATTTAAAATAATTAATGCACAGATAATAAATAATTAAAGCTAAATATATATAATTAGAAATATATGTAAATTTAAAATGTATAATAGAAAGTAGGGATGCGTGCATTGATACTGAAGTGTCAATAAATTATTAAATAATTAGTTTTTTGTTTTTTCGTGTACAGTAATGGGGATTTTGGGGGAAAATTTTTAAATTGTCCTTGAAATAATTTCAATGTATTTCCTTATTTTATTTATTTTAACTGATATTATGTAAAGAATGATGCATGAAATAATTTAAATAATAAATAATAAAGTATTTATTTAATTATTGAAATTACATTAAAATTAATAACATAAGATAAAAAATATAAAAATAATTAGTTTGTTTGGTCAGGGTGAATTTTTAATGATTTGGCTAAATTATGAAGTGTGTGTGTGTGTGTGTGTGTGTGTGTGTGTGTGTGTGTGTGTGTGTGGTCAGGCTGTAAGCAGTGGTCAAACGCCATGGAGATTTTAGCAGAGAAGGACGGTGTGGACACAGAGCTGCTGGTCTATGTGATGACCCTCATTAACAAGGTGAGACACACACAATTTAATTCAATTCAATATGTGCTTTATTAGCATGACAGTTGTTACAGTGTACTGCCAAACATAGTGTTTATACTGAATCTAGAATAGATATATATGGCACTAAAACATGCATGTTTACATTTAAAGTAGATCAAATGAACATTTCAGAATTCTATAAAAATATAAAATTCAGTGTATCTTGCTGCTAGATCATCTGCAGCTGTGTAATCTCTCTCTCTCTCTCTCTCTCTCTCTGTCTCTCTCTCTCTCTCTCTCTCTCTCTCTCTCACTCTCTCTCTCTCAGACGCTGACGGCGCTGCCCGATCAGGACTCCTTCTATGATCTGGTGGATGTTCTGGAGGAGCAGGGCATAGAGAGTGTGTGTAAGCGTTATCTGGGCCGTAAGGGAACAGATCTGGATCTGCTGGAGCAGCTGAGCATCTACGAGGTCTGACCGACTCTGACGGATGACTGATGTCTGAGCGATCTCTGGTTCTGATGCGTCTCTGTTCCTGCAGGCCACTCTGGGGCACGAGGACGGCGTAGAAGATACTCGCCTCGACAGACGGACAGAGGGGCGGGGCTTGCAGAGACGCCGCAGCCACAGGCATTCAATGGGCAGATCAGGCCACGCCTCCACACTCAGTCCCGCCTCCAAACACAGCACAAACTTCCAGGAGCTCAACGAGAGGTGAGACGACTCACTAGACCACACTCATCCAAACAGACAGCCGCAGATTTCACATTTGTTCTCAATTAAAAACAGTTCAGTCTAATTAAAATCGACAGTGGATTACAGTCACAAAAATTATATTTATTAGCGCAGAACATCAGGGGATTTTAAATATTTTGGAGAAATAAATCAAAAGAGAATTAGTGAATTAATGAATTTATGTAATTACTGCCATTTTAGAAGATAAATTAGTTTTTAATCATAAATTATAAAATGCGGAATGATTAAAAATGCAACAGAATTTGGGGAAAAATAAGAGATTTCATATTCCTGTGTTTTTGTTCAAATTTAAATAAAATTATTCTTTTAAAAATTAGTATGAACTAAAATTTTAAATAAATGTTATTTTATTTATATTTTTAATTTGATTACAATTGTATTAACCAGTTTAAACTGAATCCAGAAAAATTCAAATGGAATGTAGATAATTTATAACATTTTTTTTACATATTTCACAAGGCTGTTTTGTTGTTAAAATTGTTATAAATTAATAAACGTTTCACGTTGTCTGATTTGACTTCGATTAGAATTTTATTAATTAAAATGGAATATACATAATTTAGGAGAAAAATAAAATCAATTTCACAGAGCTGTTTTATTGAAATAGTTGTAATAAATTGAGGTTTTATGAATTCATTTATTTATACATGGTTTTAATTTAATTGAAATAAATTAAAATGGAATCTAGAAAAATGTCAGGGGAAAACATTTTAATAAATTAATAAATGTTTATGAACTCAGTTGTTAAGAATGGTTTATATATATATATATATATATATATATATATATATATATATATATATTACAATTTAAGTAATAAATTAAAATTTAATTTGAAATAAAATGAATGCAAAACAAATTTTTCGGGAAAAAAAATAAAACCGATTTCATAGGGCTCTTTAATTGTTCAAATTAATAAATATTTTACTTTTCATGAATTCAGTTGTTTAGTCGAGGTTTCCTGATTTCCTGATAGAGTTTAGAATCTGGAAAAATTTAAACCAAAAACACAAATTTAGGAAAAACCTGATTTTAGGAAAAAAAACAAAACAGTTTTCATATGGATGTGTTGCTCATGAAAGTGTTTCAAATCATTGATGTATGAAGTTCCTCTTCAGTTGTTGGCTCAGAAGGCAGCTGTCTATGTAGACAGCAGTACAGTTGAGGAGGGTTTAGAAACACAGAGACTGAATGAAGTATTACAGGATTTTCTCCATGTTTTGCTGGTGTTTTTGCTCCAGAGCTCGTGTGATGCATAAAAATCTTCCGGTGATGTAAGTCCTCATGCTGTCAGACGCTAAACAGCACTTCAGCTGCCTCTAATAACAGTCTATTGAAGAGATGATTTGATCAGTATCAGTAGTTCATTATCTCAGCTCTCTCGTGTTCTGCTGTGAGTTTATCATCACTAACTAAATAAACCTGATCACCTGCATCACACACATTCACTGATATGTGACTCATTCAGCTGAACTCAGATCACTAGTGGGTTTAGGATCATTGGCACTAGTACGGTTTTGAATATTTTAACGTAATTTATGTTTTTATTGGTGGTCGACCGATATATCGGCCGATATTTGGCTTTTTTTTTTATATATTAGCCGAAACGTTTTTTCTGTCCAGCAAATACGCATTTACATAATTTAAAGAACATCTTTGAATGACTTATGAACATTTGATTTCACAAACCTTGCAAACTTAGTTAAATCCAGTTGTGAGACCTTGTGAAGTGTGGATTTGTATCGACAAACTTTAAAGTCATGATTTCAAACTATGCATTTGGACACTGTCATATTCATGTCATTTTCTCTGTGTGATGTGTGTAAAATTAAGTTACTTTGGCTTTATTTGAAAAAATATGATTTCCACTGCACACAAACTTCCCAAAATACTGAGTTGGTTACAGTGTTTACTTCCTTTATAATTATATTTTTTATTAAATATTCATTTATGAGAAATACTTTGTCATCTAAATTATAAGTATGTTTATTTTACACTTTTAATTTGTAATACATTTTCAAACGATTTCAAATTTCTTAAATATTAATTAAAATAAACACAATTATATCTGCTTTATATCGGTCATCAGCCGATTTCTGAGGTATCTGCATCGGCTGTCAAAAAAAAAAACAATATCGGTTGACCACTAGTTTATATAAGCTGTTTAAATCTCAAACATCCTCCACACTTCAGCCATGAGTATTTATCAGCCTGGATCAGTCACTCATTCACGTGTGTTTGCTCACGAGCTGCTCTCATGATGGGCTGACCGACCGACTGATGAAGATGATGAAGATGATGGTCACATCATGTGTTCTGCATGGCTGCTGTTTGTGGTTTCTCTGCAGAGAGGAGGACGAGGAGGAAACTCCTCTCACTGAGTCGGCTTCCGATGATGATGATGATGATGATGATGGTGGTGGGGGGGACATAAACCCTTCTAATCTCAGTGTGGTCAGGTATATTAGTGCAGAGACAGGGATGTTTCCACGTGTGCTGGTTCTTGAGTCACAGTCACAGACGTCTTGTGCTCCATCAGATTCACAGTTTGACCTTTGACCTTTGACCTCTGCTGAGAAAGAGCTAGATGCTCACTGCTGAACACCAAATGCTTAACACTGTTGTCAAGAGAAATTCTTCTTTAGGAGCCCTAAACGACTAATTATATAATACTTCTCTGAAATATGCTTAACATTCACAATTTATGTCTTTTAAATTATATATCACCTCATGTTACCCAAACTATAACTGCTCATATTCACTTTCTCTAACTTTCTGTTTTTAGTTAGTTTGTCTAACAAGCTGATCAATTACTATTCTATTCTATTATGGACATATTTTTATTCACATACATATGTTATTAAATATGATTATTTAATGTATTATTTACATTTTACATCTATATTATTAAATATCCTACTATATTGTATTTTTTTGTTAACAGTACTATTAATAGTTCACATACATGTATTTACACATACATATTACCATTATTTTATATATTTTTATTTATTTAAATATTTAAATATATAATTTTATAAATTATTTTATTTGTTACTTCTATATTATATTTATATAATACATTATATTTATAATTACGTTACATTACATTATTATTAAATATATGATCAGATTATGTATAATTTACATATATTATGTAATCAATATAATGTATATGTGTATTTGGATATAAAATGTTTTACATTTTAAGCATTTTAATTATATACTTTTGTTATATGATTATTATTTATATATTATCAGATTATATATCATGTACATATATTTATTCATGTGTTGCTATATATTATTTTCATATATTATTATATTATATATATAATTTGATGTGTTTCCTACAAACATATTATTATTTGTATATATTAGCAGTATTAAGTATTATTATATTATACAAAATCAGTATTATGTAGCTTGTTAGTTATCTGTTGTTTGTGGTGGCAGGTTTGTTTTAAACGCTGTTTCCAGGAACATACAAAAATACACAAACACAACTCGCTGTTTTATTTTACCCATGATGCCGTTCTTCAGCACATCAGAGCACAGCAGCAAACTCACACCTGAGGAGGGGGAGGAGCTGAGGAAGGCCCCAGAGGCCCCGCCCCCTCCTTGCTCCGCCCAGCCGTCGCTCCTAGCCAATCTGCTGGCACACCGCCGCTCATCCGTCAGCGTGCCACCGTCCAATGAGATCAGCCCTCTGCAGCGAGGCTCCGCCCACCTGCCGTACCTGCCCCACTCGCCCTTCTTCCTGTTCTCCTACGATCTGGAGGAGCAGGAGGATCAGAAGAGCAGCAGGTAGACGCCTGGTATCCCATGATGCACCTGCTCACGTGTGTCTCCAGCGGATCTGCACTGCTTCTGTTCACCGTGTGAATGCGTCACGTTGTGCTTGATGTTGATGTTTAAGCTTTAGGTGAAGGGCGTCACACATCGCTGGTGAAGTGCCTGACGTCTTCAGTAACACTCACTCCGTCTTTCTGTCTGTGGTTTCTTTCAGGACGTCCTCCACAGCAGCCAAACAACACAATGACCGGTGAGCTTCCGCTGTCTAATCACATCCACTTCTACAGAGCAGTGTATACAGTACAGATTCACATTAATAACCAGGAAAACTATATAGTGTTTATTCAGATTAGTTCAATAACTGTGTCAATGTTATACTACATTATATTATATTATATTATATTTTATATTATATTTTATATTATATTATATTATATTATATTATATTATATTATATTATATTATATTATATTAGTTATATTACATTATATTATATATCTGTCCGTCTATAAAATATTAATGTCACAATAATGAAAAATTAACGTTTATAAAATAATATAATATTATAATATAATATATATTATGACATATATATATATATTAGGGGTGTAACGATACGCGTATTCGTATTGAACCGTTCGGTACGACGCTTTCGGTTCGGTACGCGGTACGCATTATGTATACCGAACGGTTCGTTGGAGTAATTAATTATATTTGAAAAAAAAAAAAAAGAGAGAGAAAGAAATATAATGATATGCGTTCAACAAGGTAGCCCAATAACCCAAACAACGTAACAGGCAACGCCCCTGACACTCCCGAAGAAGAAAAAAACACCATCTTATATGTTTATGTTAGGCTACTCAGCAGGTGCTCGCTCACTCAGTACGCGCTGAAGGCTCGTTGCAAAATAGCCAATGCGTTTAACAGACTAGAAATGAGAAGATCCTCCAATAACCAACAGGTCTGGTGTTTGGGTGCACTTTGGATTCCCTTTAAGCTATAATGGTGATGGCAAGAGAGTGGTGGATAAAAAAACAACGGTATGTCGCATCTGCAACATGACAGGGTACACCAGCGGGATTACAAAAAAAAAAAAAAAAAAAAAAAAACCAGCGGGAATATCTGGGATATATGCGTCAGTACTATCTGGGAAAAGACGAAAAAAA
Source organism: Carassius gibelio (assembly GCF_023724105.1). Lineage (NCBI taxonomy): Eukaryota > Metazoa > Chordata > Actinopteri > Cypriniformes > Cyprinidae > Carassius > Carassius gibelio. The sequence continues at coordinate 36,172,567 of NC_068414.1, forward strand.
GGAGAAACATGCACGCAGCAAACTATCCCTGCAGCATTTAGACACTATAGCTTACAGGGAATCCAACCCAAACACCAGACCTGTTGGTTATTTTAGGATCTTATATTTCTGGTCTGTTAAATGCATTAGACATTTTGCAACGAGCCTTCAGCGCGTGCTGAGTGAGCGAGCGCCTTAGGGGCCGTTCACATATCGTGCCTAAAAACGCATGGAAAACGCTAAGCGCGTCTTTCTCCTGAGGCGTCTGTCTTTGCTAAGCAACAATGACGTGCTCTCTCCATGAGACGCGGAAATTTCAGCGAAGGATAAATGGATTTGCAGCTCTAAAAATCGCTTGCAGTAGCTCTGCTACTGAATTTATTTCAAAATTGCAATCCATATACAACTATGATCAGCTGTTCCTTCATCTTGGCTGAGCTCTCAACGTTGTTACGGGAAAGGATGAAGCTGATTGGTTGGTTCTTGTCACATGACCCGCGGTGCGCTTGCGGCATTCTGAAAAGTTGAGATGTTTTTACATTTTGCTGTATCTAAAACGTATCGAACCGAACCGAACCGAACCGTGACATCAGTGTATCGTATCGAACCGAACCGTGAATTTTGTGAACCGTTACACCCCTAATATATATATATATATATATATATATATATATATATATATATATATATATATATATATATATATATATATATATATATATAATTTTATTTAATAATATACATTTTATTATACTTTATTATTATTATTTTATTTATATTTATTGTGCTTCAGTTGTTGATTCAGTTTAGTTCAATAACGGCGTCAGTGTCACAAAATTTGCGAGGCACTTCAGGGCTTTTATGAGTTGATAAATAGTAAATAATTAATGAAATCATATAATGTGAGATTAAATCAATTTTGATCATTTTGACAAAAACAATTGAAATAAAACACTTACTAAAATAATCGGGAATCATTTTTGCATGTTTAATGTTCGGTGAGGGTGAACATTGATATGCATATGCTGTTAAATGATTGAGATGTTAATAGTGCAAGGCGAGTGTTGATGATGGGTGTTGTTTAGGCCTGCTGTGGATGGCCTGCTGTCGTCCTCGTACCGTCAGCATCAGGAGTCTCTGGCGGCGGAGAGAGAGAGACGACGTGTGGAGCGAGAGGAGCGACTGCAGCGCATCGAGAGAGAGGAGCGCAACCGACACAGGTCCAGACCTACACTACACACACACACACACATGATGAGTTATCACAGTACAGATCACCTGACCTCTCCCTGTGTGTGTGTGTGTGTGTGTGTGTGTGCAGCCGGGACTATGTGTCCAACATGGAGGAGGCCCGACACGCTCGAGAGGAGAGGTGAGTGTATTCACTAACTAGTTGAAGTCATATTTAGTCAGTGAACTGCCTGGAGAACTGAGGGTCAAACACTTTATATAGCTCTCCACTCAGAAGGAGCCTGTTATAATATTAGGTCATAACTGTTTTTTTTTTATCAAATATTTTCTATAAAAACGTTAATGCACTGGCAGTGGCAAATAGCTTTGGTTTTATATATAATTTGATTACATTAATGAAATAAGTTGAGATTTATAAGTTGAAATGTTTTAAATGCTACTACTAATACACTACTTTTTAATTCTTTATTTAATTTTGTACATAAGAGTGCATAAATAGATATACACACACACACAAATAAAAATCTTCATCACATGAACTAAATGTTATTAAGTATTTATTGATTTTATTGTTTTAATATGCTTAAATACTTTTGTATTAATGTATCAGATTATTCTGCTTCTTAGGTGTCTATTAAAGGTCATGTAGTGTGCGTGTGTGTGTGTGTGTGTGTGTTAGAGTGTGTGTGTGAGAGAGAGTGTGTGTGTGTGTGATGTCACATCTTGAACAGGTTTAGTCTTATTTTCCCTCTTCAGCTTTTTTAACCCACTTTTCCTCGAATCCAAACACATTTTTCCTCCTCCCCTCACTTCCACACATACCGTTCTGTTTGACTGAAAGCACACAGCGTGAGAATGTGTCTGCGGAGCGAGGATTGACCGTGTTTGATGAACGTGTGTGTCAGGTTTCGGACGGCCGAGCGACTGGCGGACGAAGAGTTTGAGCGAGAGCGAATACGTTCTGCGGCTCGAGGTCTCAGCCTCACTCTGAGCCCGACGGACACCTGTCAATCATCCCGCAGTGCCACGCCCTCGCCTGTGACATCACAGGACGAGCAGGACACGCCCATCACGTCGTACCCGCCCTCTGAACCAGGTAAACCCATCTGACACACACTCAATCTGTCAGTTTTCAAAGTAAGTTTTCTGAAGCTGAATAAATCCTCTCTTTATTGATGTGTGGCTTGTTAGGAGGACAGTATTTGTCTGAGATACAACTATTTGAAAATCTGGAATCTGAGGGAGCAAAAAAATCTAAACATTGAGAAAATCATCTTTAAAGTTGATCAAATGAAATCCTTAGCATATATATATATATATATATATATATATATATATATATATATATATATATATATATATATATATATATATATACTGATACTGTAACTTCTCCATCACCTCACACACACACACACACACACACACACAGAGAAGGTGCTGACACACAGAGGTGTGTTCCCTGTTCATATCCGTTAGGGACAGAGCCCATCATCTGAGGGACTTTATCAGTGCAGGAAGTCACATGTTGAACCTGATCACCAGCACACTGTACACACACTGTATACTGCTCTCTTCTGTTCACTTGAATCACCTTCTCCACAGACACCAATGATCTAGAACCACACGTGGAGGCCAGTCTAGAACCCGAGGAGAAGGACGTAGAACCCAGAGAAGAACAGGAAGTGGAAGAGATGAGTGCTGAACAGGAAGTGGGCGGAGCCGAGGAGAGGGCGGAAGAGGAAGAGGAGGGGTCTGAAAGGGAAGCGCCGGATGGAGAAGCGGAGGACAGCGGGATCTTGAGTGATAAAGAACGACAGAACGAAGAAGTGAACGAGAAGGACAACTGCTCGGCCTCCAGTATATCATCAGCCAGCAGCACACTGGAGAGAGAGGATGGACCCCCTGCAGGAGCCGAGACGGGTGAGAGGAACGAGGACCAGATAATAATACAGAAGAGTGTCCATGAATAACAGTTACTGTTTCAACTATATATAAACTACATTTGGCTAAAAAACAATGTGTTACAGTATTTAATATAACATTTGAAAAATATAAAAAACGCACAATAAAATACATTTGAAAAATGCATGTAAAACTGGAATAAATCTGAAAATTCTAAAATATTATAAAAATATTATGGTAAAATTTAAAAGCAATACATATTATTAAATATAATACATAATATACATACAATTCTGCTGTATGTAATTGTATATATTTATTTATTATATAATTTATTATGAATTATTTATAGTAATTATTCATTACTTTACAGTTTATGAGTAATGTAAAATGAATTATAGAAAATATTACTGAAATATTAAAATAAAACATTTACCCAAACAGCTAAAATGCTAACTGCTAAAATATTTCTTCATCTAAAGCTGAACTGAAATGTAAAGCTTATTAAAATAAAATTAAAATAAGGAATATTATTAAATGTAAAACATAATATATAATCATATATTCATTATTTATATATATATATATATATATATATATATATATATATATATATATATATATATATATAAAATACATTTTGAAATGCTAAAAAAAAAAATAACCAGTTGGCCCAAATGTAGAATTTTTTTACATTTCTTACACTAATTTTAAGAAATTTGTACGGCTAATCACGATTAATCGCATACAAAAAAAAAATGTTTTGTGTATATTTATTATGCATATATAAATACAAATACATACAGTATATATTTTGCAAAAAATTATATGTATTCACATTTCTAGATTTATATTAATATAATTTATATTATAAATAAATATTTAATATATAAACAACATATTTTATTCTGAAATATATATATATATATATATATATATATATATATATATATATATATATATATATATATATATATATATATATATATATCCATGTATGTGTATTTATATATATGCAATAAATATACACAATATGCACACCTATATTCAAACAAAACAAAAACTTTATTTTGGATGCGATTAATCACGATTAATCGTTTGACAGCACTTGCAGAATGTATTTAAATATGCAAAATATCACTACTGAGCTCTTACTGGTAGCTAAAATCATGATCAAATGAAAAGATTCAGTTTCTAACCATCATTAAACTAGTGCCTGCTGTATCTGAGGTCCTTCTGTCTGTGTGTTTGCTGCAGGTCCGTGGCCTCAGAGCGTCAGAAACGTGAATGAACAACGAAACAAGATCCTCGACAGCAAGCTCTTCATACTGGACATGCTCTACTCGCAGAGCAAGAAACCCTCGGAGGAAGACGAGGACGAAGACGAGCTGGCCGAGGACAAGGAACGAGACGCAAAGGAGAAGGCTGAGGATTCGTCGCAGGACGCGACACCTCGGGAAGAGAACGATGCTCGGCACGAAGAAGACAAGAAAGTGGAGAACCAGAGCAACGTGCGAGCGTTTGCCGAGCGCTTCGGAGACATCGTGAAGGGTCTCACCTCTCCACCAATAGAAACACAGGAACCTCCTCTCCCTCCTCCTCCGCCAGCTCCGAAGAAAGAGTCAGACTCTATCTGGGACCAGCTGATGGCGAGTCCGCGGGATCTGCGCATCGGTGACATCGACTTCACCGATCTAGGAGACGAGGATGACCAGGATGTCCTTGACTCTGGGAGTTTATACAGCTCTGGTGATCTGCTGGCTCCGCCCCCTCCACCACCGCCCTGCCCCTTTAATCTCCCAGCTCCGCCCCCTATGTTCGGCTGTCCTCCGCCCCCTCCCATGTTCAGCATCCGCGTGCCTCCGCCCCCTCCCTGCTTCTCCAGCCAGGCTCCGCCCCCTCCTCAGCAGCAGGCGGAGCAACCTCCACTCTTCCAGAAGAAGAAGAAGACCATCCGCTTGTTCTGGAGTGAAGTCCGTCCCGCCGACTGGATTTACCGCAATCACAAACGCAGCCAAGAGTCGCTCTGGTCCAGACTTGAACCTGTCAAAGTTGACACGGCTAAACTCGAACACCTGTTTGAGAGCAAATCCAAAGAGATGCCCGTGACTAAGGTGAGCAGAATCACCGTCACAGTACAGTACCAAAAGTCAAATGAAGTTTTGTTCTGGAGACTTATTTACAGAAAACAAATGACTCTTATGAGTGATGCTTTAATGAATCGCTTAAAAAAAAATAATAATAATTGAACCAACACAAATGAACTCAACTGAATCCAGTTATTGAACAAACGTGTAACTCTTATGAGTGATGCTTAAATAATTTGCTCAATTGGTTTTATTGGATTTATTGGTTTGAACCAATGATTCTTCTGAGCAATTCATAGAAAGATGAATGAAACGACAGACTGTGACTTGTTGCACTGATGATTGTATCTGTGTGTCGATCAGAAAGTGGCAGCGGATGGGAAGCGGCAGGAGATCATCATTCTGGACTCCAAACGCAGCAACTCCATCAACATCGGTCTGACGGTTCTTCCCCCGCCACGCACCATCAAAACCGCCATACTCAACTTTGACGAGTACGCGCTCAACAAAGAGGGCATTGAGGTACAAAAAAACATAAAACATTTTGACATTTTTGAATATGGCTGGGTGATATGACCCAAAAAAAAAAATTTGTATCAGTCGATATCAGGATAAATGTCAAATATTTATATTTTTGCTCCAAACTAACAGTTGTAGAAACTGGCCCATTCATTTTCCTTTCCTTATCCTTATCTATTTATTTTCCTTTTCCTTATTTTCCTTCTGAATGTTCTAATGAGTGATATCGTTTCAAATCAAGAAACAGGTTTGGGTTGTCTGATAATAATAATAACACTTTTTTTGTCTCTTAGAAATGCACATTTGATAGTAGCTTGAGTTAGGATGGAGAGGTACATTTTTGTTCATGATCAAAATCAGTAAACCTGTTGCGCTGTTTCATTCCGATTTTGGCGCATAAACATTATATCGGACATTTATCAAACTCTTCATATAATTTAATCAAGGAAAATTATATCGCAATAATTACTGTTATCAAATTATTGCCCAGTCTCATTTTATAATGTAAAATTTTTTCAATCTTAATATGTAACATTTTGCCCTTTTAGAATGTTGCATTATTGTCATCTTAGAATATTACAATTTGCCATTTCAGAATGTTACATTTTGCCATTTTAGAATGTAACATTTTGTCATTTTGGAATGTTAGATTTTTGCCGCCTTCGTTTTGCCATATAATGTTACAATTTGTTATTTCAGAATTTAACATTTGACCATTTTAGAATGTTACATTTTGCCGCCTTAGAATATTTAATTTTTGTTATCTTAGAATATTACTATTTGGCACTTCAGAATTTTACATTATCACAATTAGAATGTTAAATTTCATCATTTTAGAATTTAACATTTTGCCATAGAATGTAAAATGTTTCATTAGAATATTACGTTTTGCCTTGTCCCTCTCTTATGCTGTAGAAAATCCTGACAATGATTCCTACGGAAGAAGAGACACAGAAGATCCAGGAAGCTCAGCTAGCAAATCCTGACATTCCACTGGGCAGCGCGGAGCAGTTCCTGCTGACCCTGTCCTCCATCAGCGAGCTCTCAGCACGCCTGCAGCTCTGGGCCTTCAAACTCGACTATGAAGCCAGCGAGAAGGTGAGAGAGTCTCTTCTGCTCGGCAAGGCTGCATTTACTTGATCAAAAAAAGAAAAAAAAAAAACACAGTTTTCTATTTGAATATCTATTCAATTGTAATCAATTTTGCGTGCCCTTATTTAATGAAAGTATAAATTTATTGAAAAAATAATAAAATATTTTGAATTATATTATACTTGTGAGTACATGCAACTGTTTATTTTTCCAATATATTAACAAAATTGACAAAATTCTACAAAGATTAACCATTCTTTCTGAAGAACTGGCGGAATACTGACAAAATGGGACAGTTCGATCTAAAAACTAACAAAAGTGTTACTTAAAAGCAACAGGTTAAACATACTGCTATTATATAAAACAAAACAAAAAAATGTATATTAAATTATACATTTCTCTATTATTTTACCTTGATGTACTAAATATTAAAATGTATTAAAATTTAAAAAATATATGCAATGTGTAAACGTGATTGACACAACATAAGGTCATAACTAATTTTTAACATGCAAAAATTACGGTGTGCAAAGACCTTTACAATTACATTAGTACTGATATTAGACTCCGCTGACGTCACGAGAAAGAGTTAGTTTAGACGCTCAGAGAGCACAGAACATTCCCATCTCTCTCTCTGTGAAGTTTCCAGCATTCCTCAGGTTGTGGTGTTTTATCATTTTTTTGATACAGGAGATGTTTTTAGTCGTCCTGATGGAGAGGCACATTGTGTGCTACAAACAAAAGACTCAATAACCAGAAACACATTTGTTTTCTCCTCCATTTCAGACCCTGAAGACACAGAGAATTTGGTGTTTCACAGATCTGTACCTGCATATAAAAAACGTCATATAACTCATCTGCTCGTGATGCTGCTTCATCTTTCATGCACTGTTAAAATGACCAGACATTTAATAGGTTAATTAATCATCAGTGTTATTGTAGTTTACTAAAACTAAATAACAAAAAAAGTCAAAAAAAGTCAAAAAAAAAAAAATGTATATATAATTCAATGAAGGTTTTGTTGCTTGAAATAAAATAAACTTTAATAAAAATAAAATATATAAAAAAAACAACTTTAAAACTTATTTAATTTCAGCTAGTTGCCAAGGAAACATTTCTACTACAAATGTACTAATATTAAGTTTAAAATTTGTATATAATATACTTTAAATGCGAAATATTTAAGGTGTACCTGAAGTTTACTTGCAATAGTTACACTTTAGCACAATAAAACATTCTAAGTAAATATTTAATCATACTTCAGCACAATTAAAATGCATTTAGTACAAAATTTGTTGTTTCCGATTTAGCAGACTTTTCAGTATACCAGTGTAGTATACTAAAAGTACAATTGCAGGGATTTTATTAAGGACATAAATATGAAAATGTATTAGTAGTGTACTTAGCATGAAATAAATGTATTTCAACGGCATTTAATTATATTTCTTTTACACTAGGGTACATATTAGAAAAACTAATAAAACTGAAGAAAAAAACCCTACAAAATTAATAACTTTCAAATGAAAACAGAAAATATAAAATACAAATTAATTCAAACTTGTAATAAATCTTATAGCAGCTATATTCATAATAAATGACACTGCTAATCATGTAAACCGTGTTTCCGGTTTGACAGGAAGTGGCCGAGCCACTACAGGACCTGAAGGAGGGCATGGATCAGCTGGAGAAGAACAGAACGCTGCGCTTCATCTTATCGACCCTGCTGGCGATTGGAAACTTCCTAAATGGCTCCAGCGTGAGACTTTAGCACTTCACGCACTCAAACGCTTTATTATTGTTATATTTAAATATCTGACTGATGATGTTTGCGCAGGCCAAAGGGTTCGATCTGACATATCTGGAGAAGGTTCCTGAGGTGAAGGACACGGTTCATAAGCAGTCGCTCCTGCTTCACGTCTGCAGCATTGTGGTGGAGAACTTCCCCGAGAGCACAGACCTGTACTCTGAGATCGGCGCTGTCACACGCTCCGCAAAGGTAACACATGTTACTCCTCTAAAGTAAATCACGCTCCTCTTAAGTAACACACACTCCTCTAAAGTAATAAATGCTCCTCTATAGTAACAAATGCTCCTCTAAAGTAAAACACGTTCCTCTTAAGTAACACACGCTCCTCTAAAGTAACAAATGCTCCTCTAAAGTAACACACGCTCCTCTAAAGTAACACACGCTCCTCTAAAGTAAAACACGCTCCTCTCAAGTAACAAACGCTCCTCTAAATTAAAACACGCTCCTCTAAATTAAAACACGCTCCTCTAAAGTAACACACGCTCCTCTCAAGTAACAAACGCTCCTCTAAAGTAACACACGCTCCTCTAAAGTAAAACACGCTCCCCTTAAGTAAAACACGCTCCTCTAAAGTAACACACGCTCCTCTAAAGTAACACATGCTCCTCTAAAGTAACAGACGCTCCTCTAAAGTAACACATGCTCCTCTCAAGTAACACACACTCCTCTAAAGTAACACACACTCCTCTACAGTAATACACGCTCCTCTAAAGTAACACACGCTCCTCTCAAGTAACACACACCCCTCTAAAGTAACACATGCTCCTCTAAAGTAACAGACGCTCCTCTCAAGTAACACACACCCCTCTAAAGTAACACACACTCCTCTAAAGTAACACATGCTCCTCTAAAGTAACACACGCTCCTCTAAAGTAATAAATGCTCCTCTATAGTAACAAATGCTCCTCTAAAGTAAAACACGTTCCTCTTAAGTAACACACGCTCCTCTATAGTAACAAATGCTCCTCTAAAGTAACACACGCTCCTCTAAAGTAACACACGCTCCTCTAAAGTAAAACACGCTCCTCTCAAGTAACAAACGCTCCTCTAAATTAAAACACGCTCCTCTAAAGTAACACACGCTCCTCTAAAGTAACACATGCTCCTCTAAAGTAACACACGCTCCTCTAAAGTAATAAATGCTCCTCTATAGTAACAAATGCTCCTCTAAAGTAACACACGCTCCTCTAAAGTAACACACGCTCCTCTAAAGTAACACACGCTCCTCTAAAGTAAAACACGCTCCTCTCAAGTAACAAACGCTCCTCTAAATTAAAACACGCTCCTCTAAAGTAACACACGCTCCTCTCAAGTAACAAACACTCCTCTAAAGTAACACACGCTCCTCTAAAGTAACACACGCTCCTCTAAAGTAAAACACGCTCCCCTAAAGTAAAACACGCTCCTCTAAAGTAACACACGCTCCTCTAAAGTAACAGACGCTCCTCTAAAGTAACACATGCTCCTCTCAAGTAACACACACTCCTCTAAAGTAACACACACTCCTCTACAGTAATACACGCTCCTCTAAAGTAACACACGCTCCTCTCAAGTAACACACACTCCTCTAAAGTAACAGACGCTCCTCTAAAGTAACACACACTCCTCTCAAGTAACACACACCCCTCTAAAGTAACACACACTCCTCTAAAGTAACACACGCTCCTCTAAAGTAATACACGCTCCTCTAAAGTAACACACACTCCTCTCAAGTAACACACACCCCCCTAAAGTAACACACCCTCCTCTAAAGTAACACACGCTCCTCTAAAGTAACACACACTCCTCTAAAGTAACACGCTCCTCTAAAGTAACACACACCCCTCTAAAATAATACACGCTCGTCTAAAGTAACACACCCTCCTCTAAAGTAACACACGCTCCTCTAAAGTAACACGCTCCTCTAAAGTAACACACACTATTCACAGTGTGTTCACTGTGCATTTTGGATGGGTTAAAAGCAGAGCCCAAATTTCGAGTATGGGTCACCATACTTGGCTGTAAGTCACATCACATTCACTTTCAAATGCTCCTCTAAAGTAGCACATGCTTCTTTTAAGCAACACATGCTCCTGTAACACAAAAAACCTAAAACTTAAAAACTAAAATGAAAATACTACAATAAAAACAAAGAGGAATAACTTAAATAATAAACTGTAATCATAGATGAATGCTGTGGAAGTGACGTCTGTGTTTGTGTCTTCGGTCCCCAGGTGGACTTCGACCAGCTGCAGGAGACTCTGACTCAGATGGAGTGGCGCTGCAGAGCATCATGGGACCACCTCAAAGTCATCGCAAAGCATGAGATGAAGCCGGCACTGAAGCAGAAGATGTCGGACTTCTTAAAGGACTGCGCTGAGAGAATCATTATCCTCAAAACTGTCCACCGCAGGATCATGAACAGGTAAGAGTGAGTGCCAGAGGTCAGAGGTCATGCAGTCTGTTTGCTAAAACTCTGGGTTTTTGTTAAATAAATAAAAAAATTATAAACGCGAAACATTAACGTTCATACATGAAAATGAAAGAAAGAAATAATATCAAAAAAAATATCAAAATAAAACACTTGCTAAAAATTAATTAAAAGTACAAAAATATTATAAAATGAAAAATGTATTGGAGTAATAAATCATTGATAAAAAACAATCCAAATAAAACATGTAATAATAAGAATAATTTTTAAATGAATAATAATCTACAAAAAATGAACAAAACTAACCATTTAATGAAGTTATAAAAACATAAAATAAAATAAACTTTATTTTTAACATAAAAAGCAATCAAAATAGAACACTTACAAAAAATTATTAAAATTATATTATTTTATAATAACAATTTAAATACTAACATTTTTTACAAATGTAAAAAATTTTATTAAAAAAAATAAAAAATGAAATACTAAAAATAAAAAAACAATCAAAAGACAATAACTTGATGGAAGAGGGTTTTATGAATTGTTTGTTTGTGTGGCAGGTTTCGCTCATTTCTACTGTTCCTGGGTCAGCCGATGTACAGTGTTCGTGACATCAGCGTGACTCGGTTCAGTAAACTGCTCAGTGAGTTTGCTCTAGAGTATCGCACCACACGAGAGCGTGTCCTCCAGCAGAGACAGAAGCGCGCCGATCACAGAGAGAGAAACAAGACGAGAGGGAAGATGATCACAGACATCAACACACAGGTGAGAGGCAAATAAACCTTTTTACTTTACAATAATTTATTTTTATTTGATATTTTTATTTCACTGTTTAGGCAAGTTAAAAGTGCTAATTTTAGTCTTTTGTCATAAAACTTGGTAAAATTATTTCAGTGTGTGTATCTGTACTTTTTTAATATTTCCATCACATTTTAACAATGCCGTGTATAACAGCTTTGATTGATACATTAAGAGATTTAAGTACTGTATAACATTGGTAGCTCTCAGCCACTTTCATTTTTAAAAAGTAGCTCCTGAATGAAATAAGGTTGGAGACCCCTGGTTTAGTGAAAGGTGTTCATGAGTCCCTTTCTTGTCCTGAACAGTTAAACTGCCTGCTTTTCTTCAGAAAAATGCTTTTGTAGTGTGGGTGGAGCTAGAGATTTTTATTAGTGATGTGGGCGGAGCTGGGGATGTTATTATTCACAGATGTGGGTGGGACTGTAGTAGTAAATGTAGGCAGGACTGTAGATATTATTTAGTGATGTGGGCGGAGCTAAAGATATACGTATGTTGTGGTGTGGGCGGGGCTAGACTGATGAACGTTCATAAATCTGCTCGAATGATAATCACTGCCACACTCTTTGAGACTGCAGACAGTTGACTGTTGATATCTCTGTTTCTCACCCCAGACGGATGATGAAGAGGACAGTGAGGTATGAGGGTGTGCGTTTGTTTTGACAGATATTAACCCTTTATGCTTTAATGGCTTGTTTAAAGTGACTAATGGGGTGTCAGTGTGTAACCCTGTTGAGATCTGCACATGTGCTGTTTCTGACCTGTGTTTTTGTCTTGATTACGTCTGATGCATGTGTGTATGTGTAATCTTTCAGGTGTAAATGTGCAAATGATTCTTTACATCAGGGATTCCCAAACTTTTTTGTTTGTTTGCTTTAAATTTAAATACTTCAACCTAGTCATTTAACAACAAATTCAAATGTTCATGGTTCTCTAATGTTGGTTTATAGTCAAAATACATCCAAGTAAACTACTAAAATATGTAAAAAAAAAATTCATCTTTATTTTAATTGTTTTATTTATAGAGTATTTATTTACTTTAATTTAACACTATGATTTATTGGAATTCTATTATATGTTTTTCTTTTATGTATGTAAAGAAGAAAAAAAGATTTTTGTAAAACGTAAATTTTGTAAATTTGAAGATAAAATTTTTTTATCTAAAAACACAAACTTTTTTTAAATGTAATTATTTTATTTTGGTGGTTTTATTTTCTAATTATTTATTTTAATGTATCATTTATGTGTTAAATCTTAAGTGTTTTTCTTCAAATAATTTGTTAATATTATTTATTTTTATGATTTATAAAAATTCTGTTAAGTGTATAATTTTGATATTTTCATTTTAAGTTTACAAAAAAATACTTTGATTATTTATTTGAAGTAAAAGTCATCAATTATAAATCATTTCTAAAATAAATATTTTAATAAATGCAATCAAAAATAAAACACTGAGTTTAATTTTGATTATTCTTTTCAAATTATTGATTTTAATTAACATTTTGTTGTTTATTAAATGTATAACTTATGATAATGTATAATAAGTGTATAGTTTGTGATGGTCCGTGTGTGTGTGTGCAGGTGGGTCGTGTGTGTGTGAGCAGCAGCAGTAACGCTCCTCCTGTCGAGCCGCAGATCGAGCCGCAGAGTTTGTGTCACGCTGAAGAAGCAGCTGAACACGAGCAGATGAAGGCCGTGCTGAAGAGCAGCCTACAGAGAGGAGACAATGACAGCACCGGAGCGAGGGTCCTCAGGACACGCACACGCCCCAGCAGAGGTCACACACACTCACTTAAACACACACACACAAACACACACACACACTAACACATAGAAATACAAACACTCTCATTATAACAAACACTTAGCACACACACTCAGACACACACACACACACACACACACACTCAAAAAACAAACTAACACATATACTTACAAACACTCAAATTAAAACAAACACAAACAGTTATTCACCAACCAACAATAAACCTCAGTCAAACATTAATATAGGGACTGAATGGCACATTTATGCTCATGCTTCAGTGGTAAATAAATTTCATCCTTATACAAATCATAGTGTATCCCAAATTTCTTCAAAATAGAACCAGAAGGGAACATATAAAGGTAAAATAAAATTGGTCCCAAAATAGAACCCTGAGGAACCCCACACACAAGAGTTGAGGAATAATCCCTTAAACTAACTGAAGAGGACCTATATTTCAAATAAGAAGAGAACCATTTTATGGCTAATCCCTGAAAACCCACCTGTTTCCTAAAACGATCAGTGAGTATGAGAATATTATAACCTACTGTATCAAATACAGCAATAAGATCTATCAGAGTAAGACACAGCTTCCAGAGACAATGCTTCGAAGGTAGTCTTTAGAAACCCTCAAAAGTGTAGACTGTACTATGGTCAGCTCTAAAACCTGGCTGGAATCTATCTAATATTTTATTGCTCATTAAGAAGTCATTAAGCTGTGCACACAATCACACACTGTCAGTGTTTATGTGTAGGATCACGTTCAGGTGTAAAATCCTTGTGTCTCTCTGTAGGCCGCACTGCATGGACTGCAGCGACCGAAGAGTCTCAGTGCACGACAGACGACGCTGCAGACGAGATCATGGAGAGAATCGTACGATCAGCCACTCAGAGTCCCAGAGAACGAACGCAACCCCGTGAACGCCGCCGCTCTCGCGTGAACCGCAAATCACGTACGTTCAGCTGCTGTTTGTCTCTTCACATTTAAAATAAAAAATTTAATTTTAGCAAATGTAACCATTTACTGAACATTTAGATAAAATATAAAAGGAAATCATATTTGATCTATCAGGCTTTTTATGATTCATATGGACTCAAAAATATGCAATTTGGTGCAGATGCTGATATTGATATTTACACTTGCATGTAGTCATTTAGCAGATGCTTTTATCCAAAGCAACTTACAAATGAGGACAAAAAAAGCAATCAAAATCAACAAAAGAGTAATAATATGCAAGCGCTGTGTTATATATTATATGATGCAATTATGATGCTTGTAATGTAAATCAATGAGGTCTTTATAAAATGAACAGCAGACACTGACATAAAATTATGTAAATAAGTAAAAAAAAAAAACACATAAACATGCTAAATAAAAAAACCAAATTGAAGAACATTAAACATTGTAAACATTCAAAATTTAAAATAAATAATATTAAAAAAAATATATAATATAAAAAATACTTAGTTAATTTTATAGTTAATAAAATCATAACAATTATTTTTACGTTTTATTCTGATTTTTTAAACTATTTATGTACATTAATTATTTGACTTATATAATAATTTTTTGAATTTCATCAAAAAAGACACAGAAAGTAATAGATAAACATTAAATGGTCATTTTATTAATTTTACCAAGTGTTTATTACTTTAAAAAATTTTTTTTACATTTTTATGATTTATTTAAATTTGAGTGTTTTAATTTGAATTGTTTTGTATTATTTAGTGTTCATCTTGAAATATTATGAACAATATAAAATGTGATGAAAATAAAAATTTAATATAAAAGACAAAAACTAAATAAAGTGAAACAATATTCATTATTATTCATAATTTATTCTGATGTTTACTTGATAAAAATCAGTAAAGATTTGACAGCAGAAAGACATGAGAAACAACAGCTAAAGCTGGACGTTACACTAAAAGTGTAAAAAAAAAACTTTATACTATCACTCAGAAGGCAAGGAGCAGATTGTAAGTTTTGATCATGTTCATCATTTAGAAGCCTTATAAATCCACATGAAAAATGATAGAGTTGTTCTTGTGTTCTTGATTTAAGCAGAGACTAATGCTAACATTGTGTCTCAGTGAGGAGGACTCTGAAAGGCGGTCTGACCGCAGAAGAAGCTCAAGCGCTGGGATTGGACACATCAGAGATGCCGTTGTAATGGGACGTCCCGTCCAAAGCACACTGATGCTGTTGACTTCAGCAGAACTCATCTCAAGATAACAGAAAATTCAACATACCACAGTAAAAACATGGTTTAATAATGAAACAGCTGCAGAATCTTTCACTGGTCACATATACAGCAAAGCTCCGCCTCCACACTGTGTGTTTGCTTCTAAGCCACGCCTCCTTGTTACATACACGCCTCACCAGCCAACTGCAGGCCGTCACTGTGATGATGTAAAATCCCTTTACAGTTTAGTTTAATGAAAGGTAAGATAAGATGTTTTTACCCCGACTGAACACTATCTCAGGGTTTGACTGTCATTTTATGTTCGCATCGGTCAGATCAGTGAAACTGTGCTCTGATACTTTGGATTATTTATTGTTAAATGTACAAAATGAAGGGACGACTTTCAACAGATATTTAACGTGTGTATATTTTAAATCCTACAAGCCTAGATGTTGTTTTCAAACAGTAAAAATCCTTTAAAACACAAACAGACTCTTTTGTGCAGTTCAGTTTTATATCTTTAACCCTCATAATTCAGAAGAAATATAGAAAGATATTTAAACAATGCATAGTTTTTAGTAAGGGAACCAAACTTTGCAGATGCGTTAAGATCCTTGAAATACACATAGTTTATTTTTTTCCATTTTTTTTTTTACAGTTATTCTTTCAGAGATATAATGCGTTTCGTGTTCGGGTCATTTTTGACCCGGTTTGTATGGATTACCATAAATGTCACAAATAACCTTCTGTAAAATAATATATGAAGTTATATTAGTGTCAAAAAACATTAGTAAAATATTTTTTAGCCTTTTCCCTCATATCTCATGTATTTCTGGTTTTGTGAACATGAATATGTGGTGATTATTGACCACTGCAGCATGAAACACTGACCATTTTAAATCCGAAGTGAAGGTTTATGCAAGTCAAATTAATCGGTTTTCATACAATTTGGACTATTCATGAGATTAATTTAAAGGAATTTATTTAAATCCTGTTCATTCCCAATTTTATTTTTATTTTTTTTCATACAATGATATTTTCCAATAAAATATCTCATCAATATTGAAAAAATACACATAAATATTTTGCATCCCAGTATTTTTGGTCTGGTTCATGTGTAATTTGAAATGACAAAGAATTTCTCAATTTTTTAAAGGGTTAAATGCAGTAATAACTTGGTAACATTCAGAACATAGATTTTTTTTCCGCATTCATGAGAAATTGCTAATGAGATACAATATGGTTTTTAGTTAAAAACATTAAGGTTATAAAAATACCCAGGATATGAAAATAGTATCAGATATTGAATGCATTGTGAGGGTTAAATGACATGTATAAATGTTTCTTGTTTTGGTCCTCTGGTAAGCATCTTTTGTTTGAGATGTGAGTGTTTTATAGCAAACTTCGATGTGCCTTTGACACAGAAGGAACTACAGTTAATCACTCATTCATGTTTCTGAGATCTTTAATAGAAACCCAGAGGCTTTTAGGATACTCTTAGTTTTATTTTCAGATCGTCTGAGAGTTTTTGTTCATGCTGTTATGAAAACCATAAAGTTGCACCTTAATGTCCATTATTATTATTATTATTATATGAGAAAACAAGACTTTATAAGATTTGTATGAGCTCTACATCAGATGTATTTTGTCTCCAAAAAATAGTTCTAAATGTACAAAAAGGTGAAAGTATTTTTGACGATGAACTAATCTGTAAATGTTAATGCCCTTTTGTTTTCTTTTGTACATGTTAATTTAAGAAAGACAATTGAAGCCATAAACGCCTTTTATTTCAGAACACGGAACTCACACGATCCACTCGTCTGTTTTTAGCTGCTGAAACATCAATAATGATTAGTTTTTTTTTTTTTTTTTTGTTTTTTGAGCACATGAAATCTGAACTCATTTTGCAGAATTGAAGTCCTTGTACTGTAACTTTTTTCACTTTGATCTGCATGTGTCACACCCTGCAATAAAACCTTTCTGAAATAAGACTGGATCTATGCGTATTTATGAATTGCATATTTAGTTAATAGATAAATTAAACAGGCCCTTGAATACATAAAAAACTTTTCTGTATAAATGCATACTTTTACTGTTTTATCCTCTTTTATTTTCTGTATTTATTTATTATTCTTTTTATTGTTATTTTTCGTTTGTTTCATTGTTTTTCCAATTTTTTTCTTAATAGTTTCATTTACTTATTAATTTATATATTTATTTACATTCGTTGTTTTTATTTTATTTTTTAATCTCTTTTAAACATTGATTGTTGTTTTTATTTTATTTATATTTATTTTTTTTTATTTATAGTATTGCATTATTTTTATATTATTATTTCATTATTTATTTTCTTTTATCTGCATGCATCACACTCTGCAATGAAACCCTTTCTGAAATAAAACAGCTGGCAGCTTTTCTGGCATCCATAGAGAGTACTAATAAATAAACTGATCATGTTTGATCATATTTAGTTAATAGATACACCAAACAGGTCCTTGAATACATAACATTTAAAAGAGTTTTTATTTTTGTATTCTTTTGAAAATCTTTTACATATAATTTTTTTCAGATTTTTTTTTAATTTACTTTGACTTTCTTTTAAAAGTTTTTTAATTTTATAATTTTTTATTTAATTATTATTTGTTAATTTACTTTTTATTAATTATTATTTTGTATATTTTTTACATTATAATTTTTTTATCATTATTATTATTATTTCTTCCATTGATATCATTAACACCAGAGCACCACTATATTTCCAATATTTCCAATATTTTCAGTATTTTCTAATTCAAAACACGAGCCGTAGTTCCATCTCCGGCCGGCAGAAGGCGAGGCCCCGCCCCTCAGTGAAAGCGCTTATAAGGGTGTGTCAAAAGTCAGCGTGACGCAGTCAAATCTGTGGTCCGTACTGCAAAGTATAAATAATTTTTCTCAAATAAACGCGTTATTAGCAGTCATGGCGCAGAGTATGATGCTGTACTGGTGCTCTGGTTCTCCGCCGTGCTGGAGAGTCATGATCGCGCTGGAGGAGAAGCTGCTGAAGGGATACAAACACAAACATTTGTCTTTTGAGAAGAACGAACACAAGTGTGAAGAAGTGAAAGCTCTCAATCCCAGAGCTCAGGTGCGCTCAGATGCATTACAGACCTGTGCCTGATTTCTTATGAGTGCATTAGGCGTTTACCGTGTATGCAGCTTTAATTTAGAGACAGAACAATTGCCAAACTTTTGTTTTAATATTGCACTTCTTTTTCTTTTTATTTGCAGGTTCCAACCTTCAAGCATGGAGACATCGTCGTGAACGAATCGTTTGCCGCGTGTCTGTATCTGGAGGTAAAACACTGAAGGGGCGTGTCGTTATGTAACTCAAATGTTTATAAACCGTTACGTTGCTTAGTGTCCAGTTGATCACACACAAGCCAAACTTGTTTTAATTCTTATAAATCAGAAAATAAGATGGTCAGCAAAAAGTCAATGCACGTGTAATCCCCTGCCAGAGAGGGTGCACTTAAATTAACCGACTGTTATCTCACTAGATAGTTAGTCTAGTTATGATTGACTTTCTTTTACATGTGAATATTATGGAAGCCCATTTCCGCCATGAAATAAAAAAAAATTAATAAAAAGGAAACTTTATGCAAACTTTTAAATCCTCTAAATTAGGGGATATTCAAACTCAGAATTGCAAGTTATATACTCGTAAGATATACATCTAGAATCGCAACTCATCAATCCAGAATCATGAAATATATATATGTATATGTGTGTGTATATATATATATATATATATATATATATATATATATATATATATATATATATATATATATATATATATATATATATATATATATATATATATGCATGTATATATATCTATGTGTGTGTATATATATATATATATATATATATAACCTCAGAATTGCAAGATATTACAGTTTTTTCAATCGCTAACAAGCGCTTAACCATACTTCAGATACTTTTTCTAAACTCTTAACACAGACAAACACCTACAAAACACAATTGGCCAAATGGATAATTTTCTTCTCAAAAACACATTTTGTTAAATATATACTAAGTCTTCATTTCAAAATAGAACACATCTTTCTCTGCACACACCAACTTTACCAAAACACTGGAAATCTGACTCAAAATTAAATTATTCTGTCAAAGAATAACACTTGTTTTCACCTCAGAAGGTACATGCAGTCAATCAAAGTACACCAGGTTTCAAAATACTGACTATTGTTGACATTACAAAAACTGCATAGACTTATATGTTTCAGTTTTACAGGTATTTGCATGCAAAACATGCAATTCATTGTTTTACACTAAATTTCTTGGTTAGGAACCGTATGTCCAAATATACAGTAATGTTCACATTCAAAAGCATTCCAGTAAAAAGCTATTTTTTTCCTTTACTGTTTACTGCAGGAGGTACAGTAGAAACACGGTATGATAGAACAGAAAAGGTTTGACAGTATTGCTTACAGTGAACAAAATATCCATGAAACACATAAGAGCATTTTGAACAAAAAACAACAACAGCAAAAAGCCCAGATAAAAAAAGGGGGGGGGGGGGGGTAAAATAAAAACAATCTCTCACTGCTCCTGCTCCTTTCACTGCTCCTCTCACTGCTCCTGCATCTCTCACTGCATCTCTCACTGCTCCTCTCACTGCTCCTGCTCCTCTCACTGCTCCTCTCACTGCATCTCTCACTGCTCCTGCTCCTCTCACTGCTCCTCTCACTGCATCTCTCACTGCTCCTGCTCCTCTCACTGCTCCTCTCACTGCATCTCCCACTGCTCCTGCTTCTCTCACTGCTCCTCTCACTGCTCCTGCTCCTCTCACTGCTCCTCTCACTGCATCTCTCACTGCTCCTGCTCCTCTCACTGCATCTCTCACTGCTCCTCTCACTGCTCCTGCTTCTCTCACTGCTCCTCTCACTGCTCCTGCTCCTCTCACTGCATCTCTCACTGCATCTCTCACTGCTCCTGCTCCTCTCACTGCTCCTCTCACTGCTCCTGCATCTCTCACTGCATCTCTCACTGCTCCTGCTCCTCTCACTGCTCCTCTCACTGCTCCTGCATCTCTCACTGCTCCTGCTCCTCTCACTGCTCCTCTTACTGCTCCTGCTCCTCTCACTGCTCCTCTCACTGCTCCTGCATCTCTCACTGCTCCTGCTCCTCTCACTGCTCCTCTCACTGCTCCTGCTCCTCTCACTGCATCTCTCACTGCATCTCTCACTGCTCCTGCTCCTCTCACTGCTCCTCTCACTGCTCCTGCATCTCTCACTGCATCTCTCACTACTCCTGCTCCTCTCACTGCTCCTCTCACTGCTCCTGCATCTCTCACTGCTCCTGCTCCTCTCACTGCTCCTCTTACTGCTCCTGCTCCTCTCACTGCTCCTCTCACTGCTCCTGCATCTCTCACTGCTCCTCTCACTGCTCCTGCTCCTCTCACTGCTCCTGCTCCTCTCACTGCTCCTCTTACTGCTCCTCTCACTGCTCCTGCATCTCTCACTGCTCCTGCTCCTCTCACTGCTCCTCTCACTGCTCCTGCATCTCTCACTGCATCTCTCACTGCTCCTGCATCTCTCACTGCATCTCTCACTGCTCCTGCTCCTCTCACTGCTCCTGCATCTCTCACTGCTCCTGCTCCTCTCACTGCTCCTCTCACTGCTCCTGCTCCTCTCACTGCTCCTCTCACTGCTCCTGCTCCTCTCACTGCTCCTCTCACTGCTCCTGCTTCTCTCACTGCATCTCTCACTGCTCCTGCTCCTCTCACTGCTCCTCTCACTGCATCTCTCACTGCTCCTGCATCTCTCACTGCTCCTGCTCCTCTCACTGCTCCTCTCACTGCATCTCTCACTGCTCCTGCATCTCTCACTGCTCCTGCTCCTCTCACTGGGCCCCTTGCTCTTACTCTTCCTCGTCCATACATTACAGTGTTTGTCTTTTTCTGTTTCTGTTTCCAAAAATATCACTCTTCAAAGTCCTCCTTTTATTGTATAAGTGTCAATGTAATAGAAAAAAATAACCCCTGCCATTGAGTCTAAGCCAGATTGGAATCAGTTGTGGTTTGCCCAATTTACACAACATAAATCAGCTAAGATAAATTGTTTTTGAACTGATATCATTGCAGAAGCAGAGGTTTTTATACTGTATCTAAGGTTTGGAACATTGTTTTTGCTATTGTGGGATGTTGTGTGTTAACATTTGTAAATACTACAAAAACGATCCATAATTTTGTTGGGAGGTATAGCTTGTCTGTTCAGAAAATGTAAGCATTGTGGAAATGTGTTCAATGTCTCCATACTGTGTGAAAACGACATGAAATGTGTGAATGGTATGGCCACAATAGACAGATGCTGTGCTAATTGTGTTTAGAGTTTTGAAAATGTGACAACTGCTTGGACAAATGCTTGTTAGCGACTGAAAAAAACTGTAATTTAGAATCACGAGATATAAACTCAGAATCACAATATTAATTTAGAATTATAAAATACAAACCCAGAATCACAAGATATTAATTTAGAATAGTGAGATGTAACCTCAGAATTGCGAGATATTAAGAATCGTGAGATATAACCTCAGAATTGTGAGATATTAATTTAGAATAACGAGATATAACCTCAAGAATTGCAAGATATTAATTTTGAATCGCATGATATAACCTCAGAATTGTGAGATATTAAGAATCGCGAGATATAACCACAGAATTGCGAGATATTAATTAAGAATCACGAGATATAACTTCAGAATTGCGAGATATTAATTAAGAATTGCGAGATATAACCTCAGAATTGCGAGATATTAAGAATCGTAAGATATAACCACTGAATTGCGAGATATTAAGAATCACGAAATACAGTATAACCTCAGAATTGCGAGATATTAAGAATCGCAAGATATAACCTCAGAATTGTGAGATATAACCACAGAATTGCAAGATATTCATTAAGAATCGCGAGATATAACCTCAGAATTGTGATATATTAATTTAGAATAACGAGATATAACCTCAAGAATTGCGAGATATTAATTTATAATCACGAGATATAAACTCAGAATCACAAGATATTAATTTAGAATTACAAAATACAAACCCAGAATCACAAGATATTCATTTAGAATAGTGAGATATAACCTCAGAATTGCGAGATATTAAGAATCGCGAGATATAACCTCAGAATTGTGAGATATTAATTTAGAATAACGAGATATAACTTCAGAATTGTGAGATATTAATTAAGAATCGCGAGATATAACCTCAGAATTGCGAGATATTAAGAATCGTAAGATATAACCACTGAATTGCGAGATATTAATTAAGAATCGCGAGATACAGTATAACCTCAGAATTGCGAGATATTAAGAATCACAAGATATAACCTCAGAATTGTGAGATATAACCACAGAATTGCAAGATATTAATTAAGAATCGCGAGATATAAACTCAGAATTGTGAGATATTAATTTAGAATAACGAGATATAACCTCAAGAATTGCGAGATATTCATTTAGAATCATGAGATATAACCTCAAGAAATGCAAGATATGAATTCAGAATCACGATATTTCTTTTGAATCGCTATATATAAACTCAGCATTGCGAGATATAACCTAAGAATCACAAGATATATACTCAAAATCATGAGATATAAATTCAGTCACAAGATATTAATTTAGAATCACAAGATATAAACTCAGAATCACAAGATATTAATTTAGAATTACAAAATATAAACCCAGAATCCCAAGATATTAATTTAGAATCACAACATATAACCTCAGAATCACAAGATATTAATTTAGAATGACACAATATAAACCCAGAATCACAAGATTTTCATTTTGAATCACTATATGTAAACTCACAATTGCGAGATATAACCACAGAATTGCAAGATATTAATTTAGAATCACGAGATATAAACTCAGTCACAAGATATTAATTTAGAATCATGAGATATAAACTCTGCATCATCAAATGTTAATTTAGAATCACGACATATAACCTCAGAATCACAAGATATTAATTTAGAATCATGACATATAAATTCAGAATCACAAGATATTAATTTAGAATCACGAGATATAAACTCAGATTCATAAGATGTTAATTTAGAATCACGAGATATAAACTCAGAATCATCAGATGTTAATTTAGAATCACAAGATATTTATTTAGAATCACGACATATAATCTCAGAATCACAAGATATTAAATCAGAATCATGACATATAACCTCAGAATCACCAGATATTAGTTTAGAATTACAAGATATAAACCCAGAATCACAAGATAGTAATTTAGAATCATGAGATATAAACTCAGAATCATCAGATGTTCATTTATAATCACAAGATATTAATTTAGAATCACAACATATAACCTCAGAATCACAAGATATTAATTTAGAATCACAACATATAACCTCAGAATCACAAGATATTAATTTAGAATCGTGAGATATAACCTCAGAATTGTGAGATATTAATTTAGAATCACGACATATAACCTCAGAATCACAAGATATTAATTTAGAATCGTGAGATATAACCTCAGAATTGTGAGATATTAATTTAGAATCACAACATATAACCTCAGAATCACAAGATATTAATTTAGAATAGTGAGATATAACCTCAGAATTTTTAGATATTAATTTAGAATTGTGAGATATAACCTCAGAATTGCGAGATTTTAATTAAGAATAGTGAGATATAAACTTAGAATTGCAAGATATTAATTTGGAATCACAAGATATAACCTTAGAATTGCGAGATATTCATTTAGAATAATGAGATATAAATTTAGAATTGCAAGATATAAACTCAAAATCAAGAGATGTTATTTAGAATCACAAGATATAAACCCAGGATCAAAAGATATTAATTTTGAAACATGATGTATAAACTCAGAATTGCAAGATATAAATTCAGAATGGCAAGATATTGATTTAGACTCATGAGATATAAACTCTGAATCATGAGATGTTAATTTAGAATCACGAGATATTATCTAAGAATCACAAGATATTAATTTTGAATCACGAAATATAAACTTAGAATTGCAAGATATAACCTCAGAATTGCAAGATATTAATTTAGAATCACGAGATATAAACTCAGAATAACAAAATATTAATTTTGAATCACTTTATATAAACTCAGAATTGCAAGATATTTTGAATCTCAAGATATAAACTCAGAATCATATGTTAATATAGAATCACAAAATATAAACCCAGAAACACAAGATATTAATTTAGAATCACGAGATATAAACTCAGAATCACGAGATATAAACTATATAACTATATAACCTCAGAATTGCGAGATATTAAGAATCGCGAGATATAACATCAGAATTGCGAGATATTAATTTAGAATCACGAAATATAACATTACAATTGTGAGATATTAATTTAGAATCATGACATATATAAGCATAAAATTGCGAGATATTAATTTAGAATCACATGATATAACCTTAGAATTGCAAGATATCAATTAAGAATCACGAGATATAACCTCAGAATTGCGAGATATTAATTTAGAATCATGAGATATAAACTCAGAATTGTGAGAAGGAACTCCTATTTAGCGATAAACTTCTTCTCAATTTTTTACGTCCCCCTTCCACAATGTTGCGTAATATTTCAAGACTTTTATGTTCCACAAGAAACTTATGCACATTTTCACTTGCGAAAGAAAAAAAAAATTACTGGTTAACACAATTCAGATTCGTCAAATTTAAACATAGTATTGCAAGAAAAAAATTGTTAATTGTGAGAGAAAATTCGCAATTACCTTTTTAATTAAAAAAAAATCAATGTCAGAAACCAGTTTCCTTAAGTAACCACCTGGTGGATTATAATGGAAATAAAAGAAGTGTTGTCTATCAAACTTATATGAGTGAGTGTTATTTTTTTATCTTCCAGGTAGTCTTTACTTTTATTTGAGATTCTGACTCAGTTCTGATGTTATCTTTAGTTTAATTCAATTCAGTTACACAGACATTTACTATAAACACCAAGAGAAATATCAAAGTGACTCTGAAAACATGTTTATCAAAGAAGAGTAGTAATAATAATTGATTTTTTGTAGTAAAGTAGTAGGTCCTTATACTACAGATTCCAGACTGATGACTAAGGAGTGTGTTTTTGGTTTCTAGAGCGCGTTTAAGTCTCAAGGCACCCGTCTGATCCCAGACAACCCGGCTGAACAAGCGCTCGTCTACCAACGAATGCTTGAGACCAACAACCTGCAGCAGAAAATGTGTAAGTGCCCTCAACAGTCAACATGCATAAACCCTAAAATCATGCAAACATCCAGCTTCAGCTGGAGCTTCTCGTGTCAAATCTTGAGTGATTTTGATCAATATTAATAAACTTTAATATGAATAAAATTGAGCTGTTTTGTTCTCCATATTCTCACTGTATCAAAAAGCCTGATGGACTGAATTTGAAAACACATGCACTGTTTTTTGTTCAGATGATGTGGCTTTTTATGACTATTATGTTCCTGAAGGAGAGAGACATGAATCAGCTCTGAAGAGGAATAAAGAGAGTTTAGTCGCCGAGCTCAAACTGTGGGATGGATACTTGGAGAAGGTTGTATTTTATTGCTAATATAAATCATGCTTTTATGATGTCAGATTGCTGATCTCACTCTGAATGATTCAGCAGTTATTCTCTTCATCTAAATGTAATGCAGTGTTTTAGGCGGCTATTACAATTAATTGCAACCTAATATCTTATCAGTAAAATGATTAGAGTTATGGAAGGTAAACTCGACCTTTGTTTAAAAGTTTTTAATTATTTTATTGCTTTCTGAAATGCATCACATTTCAACAGCAGAATGGATAATGCATGCATGAGTTGATTGCGGCAGTTCTTTATTAGTAGAGGAGATGCTGTTACTATATTTGAGGGCATAATAATGAGCTTCTCTAACGATGAGTGATTTGTTCATCAGATGGGTAAAGGCTCGTACCTCGCTGGTAAGAACTTCACCATGGCCGATGTGGTGTGTTTCCCCGTCATCGCGTATTTCCCACGACTTCAGTGAGTCAATCTCTCCAGATATAAAGTGTTTATCACATTTTCTCATTGATGAAAAGTGGAAAGCAGTATCAGGGTTTGAATGCACTATGAGGTTTAATGTTTGATGCTGTCAGGTGAAAGGTGAAGGTTCAGATAAGACATGTTTAATGTTTGATCTGGTTTCAGCTGTCCTCGAGAGCGTTGTCCCAGACTGATGGAGTATTACGAAATGCTGAAGAACCGTCCCAGTATTAAAGCCAGCTGGCCTCTTGAGTGGCTGGAGAAACCTGAGGGTCAAGACACGCTCAAGAACCTGTGAAGAACATCATGACCACATCAGCAACATAAAACCATCAGTTAATTCAGATTAATGTCCTGTATTAAATGACAACCCTTGACTGTGTTCAGTGTTGTTTACAGTGCAGCAGCTTTAGTTTGATAATTAACCTCAATCATTTATCTTTAATCCACAGGGCCGCTTTATTTGTGAACTCATTTTTAAAGATAAAGCTCATTGCTATTGTGGCTATAATGATTAATTTCAACAGCTTTTATTGTTATTGTTTGGGACTAACTAAGTTTTATCCTGTTCATGCAAAATAAAGAACATACTGTATTCACTATCATTACAACAAAAAAGAAATAAATGTTGTTCAGCTTTAAATTGTTAGTAATATACAAGTTCAAATGGATCTTTGAAAATGACATTTCATGCAGTGTATAACACTGCTGTAACTGAATGAATGAAAACATCCTGCAAAGTGCACATCATCTGAAAGTGCTTCACGTTTAAAGTTAGTGTCTCTCAAAAGAAAGAGTCAACTGAATCATTTAAAAAAAGTCATTTTTAAAATGAATCCCAAGCCGTTTCATGTTGATGTCATGTACCCCTAGTGGCATGTAACATAATTAAATGGGGTCTGTAGAATCATTATAAAAATGCTTAAAGCATTTTTTTTATTATAATAAATATTTATCTACAGTAATATTATAATTTAGGTTTAAGTTACTTTAGTTGTGTTCAGAGCATTTTCAATGGAAGGTCATGCTTTGGCACTGCCTTAATAGAGGGTAACCAACACAGACAGAAATTGACATATACATCATAAACAATAATAGTTTTTAGTTGCCATTCGGTTATTTTTCTGGGACCCAAACGTTGGGATAACATTAGAATAATGTTCTAAAAACCAAAAACTAACTTTACTGGGAACCGAAAACGAATGTTCTAGGAACGTTGGAATAACAGAATAATGTTTTAAAAATCAAAAATGAACTGTTCTGGGAACCAAAAACAAATTTTATAGGAACATTGAGATGACATTAGAATAACATTCTAAAAACAATAAACTAACTGTTCTAGGAATGTTAGAATAACATTAAAAAAAGTTCTAAAAATCAAAAACTAACTTTTCTGGGAACCAAAAACTAATGTTCTAGGAACATTGGAATAATATTAGAATTACTTTCTAAAAACCAAAAAACGAACTGTTCTGTGAACCAAAAAGTAATGTTCTAGTGTAGTGATTGTGACAGACATAATTCAACTTTGTTATTAAGTTTGGTTCTGTATAATGTGTTTCTGCGTAACTGGTCAGGGATCGTGGTCCCTTTAAATGTTCGGAATGCGTGATGACGTGGAACGCTGGTAAGTTTCTGTTGGTTGTTTTTGCCTTAAAAATAAATGACACATGCATTCGTGCACTCAAAGTGAGAAGTTTTCTCTTGCAAATTACTGCAATTTTCACACTACGAACATTAGAATAACGATCTAAAAAAAAAAAAAAAAAACGAATCGTTCTGGGAACCAAAAACTAATGTTCTAGGAACGTTAGAATAACATTCTACAAAGTAAAATCTAACATTCTGGGAATGTTCTTCAAACCAAAAACTAAAGTGGCCTGTAGTACGAAGCGAGATGAACAAACTCAAGAGTTACAGAGTAAGTTTTAAGTTGACAAAACCCGATAAAGCTAACCTGGTTTAGATCAGGATCACCGGGCTCACAAATCTTGATATAAATATTTTCTGTCAACTCAGAGTTTGATCCAGAGCTTGTGATTAACTCTGGAGAATGTGCATCTATCTAATCTATCTATATAATTTGTATATGAAGCTTAAACTTAATTGCCACTTTATATAATAATAATATGAATATACTATATGAATTATAAACCATTAAAATTAATATAAGTATAAGTAGCTGCAAAAGTCGGGCAATTTTGTCTCAAAAATTCTTTGATTGTAAACTGCTTTATTATGGTGCGAGGGATACGGGGGTGTGGCTTCAATTAATCAGATGTCACTTTGCTCACAGCTGATTGGTCCAGTTTGGGTTTGTGATCTCTAAACCAAAACAAAATAGCTGTAGCTTAAGTTACCATAGCAACGAAACCTGCTCAAAATAAACCCATCTTCTTTGTCCTGAAAAGTCAGAATTAGATCAAGCTAAAAACTGAAACTGGTTTTCTGACCTGACAGTGCTACAGGCCACTGTGAACGTTAAGACAAACTTCCCTTGCTAACCAAAAACAAACCATAAATAAATAAAATTATAGGAACCAAAAACTTTCAGAAAAATGGGTAATATTACGGACTGTAATATTGTTTATGCTAGGCTACTGACAATTGTTTTTTATGTGCTAATAGTGGAAATCTTAAAGTTTTAAATGTGTTTTTAGCAGAATCGATAACATTTTAAGCAGCTCAGCTGAAATAATTCAAACATATTTATTTGATGAGTAAAAATAACCGATGAAGTAACACGGTCAGTATAATTTTGCAAAATAAACCCCTTTATGGTTTTCCAACACACCGCACATCAGTGACTGAGTGATTGTGCTTTTTCTTTTACATATTAAACCACACACAGAGGATATGATCTTTGTTTTTCTAATTTATCAGTTATAATAAATATATATTTACATTTTACATTTATGCATTTAGCAGACGCTTTTATCCAAAGTGACTTACAGCGCATCCAGAAATTTTTTTTACCTAGCATGTTTTCCCAATATATATTTCTCTTTTTCACTAACTTTATTGTATTTCATTTGTTGTATCACATCATTTTTTTTATTATTATTTGTTTTATTCACTTTTTTGTGTATTTGTTAATTTTAATTAATTTTCATTAATTCATTATTCCTCTGAAGGATATTTTTTCATTGAGATCACTAACACAAGAGCACCACTGTATTTCATAGCCTGGTAATACCAGACTCTGCTTCTTCACTTTGCTTCGTGTATTTCCCTGTTCCAGATCAAAACACGAGCCGCAGTTCCACTTCCGGCCGGCAGATGGCGAGGCCCCGCCCCTCGGTGAACGTGTGTCAGAGTCAGCGTGACGCAGCACAATTTGTGATCTATTGTTCTGCACAGCAGCGCACGTTAACAGTCTTATTTCTCAATTAGACCCGTTATTAGCAGTCATGGCGCAGAGTATGATGCTGTACTGGGGCTCTGGTTCTCCGCCGTGCTGGAGAGTCATGATCGCGCTGGAGGAGAAGATGCTGCAGGGATACAATCACAAACTTCTGTCGTTTGACAAGAAAGAGCACAAGTCTGAAGAAGTGAAAGCTCTCAATCCCAGAGCTCAGGTGCGTTCACATGCATTACAGACCTGTGCCTGATTTCTTATGAGTGCATTGGGTGGTTACTGTTTATGCAGCGACAGCAAAGCTGCCAAACTTGTGTTTTAATATTGCACTTTTTATTTGCAGGTTCCAACCTTCAAACATGGAGACATCGTCGTGAACGAGTCGTTTGCAGCGTGTCTGTATCTGGAGGTAAAACACTGAAGGGGCGTGTCTTTAGAATTGATCTCGATTCAGTTTCAATTCAAATGTAAAATCTTTTATTGAATGCAGTTGACCTTTTTTGTAAGCGCCATTATAAGCTTGGATTAAATTCAGAATTTGCTTGCATGCATTGTGTGTACTTAGAATAGTATCATTTTAAAAGGGTTATATGATGGTGCTAAAAAGAACATTATTTTTTGTATTTTAGTGTAATGCAATGTGTTTATGTGGTAAAAAATACCACATTATTTTCAACATAATGTGCATTATTGTTTCTCCTGTATGCCACACCTTCAGAAAAGCCTCGATTTTTACAAAGCTCATCTTTCTGAAAGAAGCGAAGTGAGCTCTGTAGTTCATTATAAATTCGTATGCAATAACATAGTGTTTAAATAGTCATATCTCTCTACACCTATACTGCTGACCACCCTATAACACTGTATTACTGATGAGATGTCTTATTACGTCTTATTTGCACCTTTGCATTGAAATTTAAAACCCTTTTCTCTATTTTAAGTTTAAATATTACACTAATTGTAATATAAATCATAGAAATATTAAGATTAAAAAATAAGTTATTAATGGACCATATTTGTGTGGTATTCAGTAGCAAAAAATCTCCTCTAAATATTAAATAAATATCGTTGAATTGAAATGTAGAACATGTATTTAACTGAAACATAGTTAAGTATGATGGATGAGGGTTAAATACAAGAAAACAATATTAATGTTGCCTCTCCAGAATAAAATGATACTCTAAATGTAATCAATGTATATGCAGTATATATTCAGTAATGTTCACCAAAAATTGCTACAAATTCGTGTATAATGAAGCTGTCCTCTATCAAGTTTAGTCAACGTTGGTTTGTTCGGCAAGCATCACATGACTGCGTGGTGAGATCAAAGCTTGTCGCAACTCTGTTTTTCATTGGCTATGGCTTTAACTGTAACGCCACATTTTACGATTTACGCCAAACTAAGTGCGGCAAAACAAATTAATTTAGTATTAAAACATACAAAATTTTAAAGCTATTCTGAGTTTACGCCTCGCAATTCTGATTTTTTGTTTCCGACATGGCATAAAAAAATTTATAAAAATTGTGACTTCTCATAATTTCAGTTTATATTTCGCAATTCAGTATTTTTCTTAGAACAAAGGGAAAAAAATACTAAAGATTTATGACTGAATGTAAATTTCTTGTGGAACCAGTTTTGCGAAAGTACATGAAATCATTGAAATATAATTTTAACTATCATCTCATATTTTTCCATTACTATGTCAGTTTAGGGTCTATGTTACAGAAATATGATGAAAAATCAGCTATTAATATTCTGTTTTACTGCGTTTGAGTCAGCGGCATCTCGCAGCTATAAAATATATATATTTTTAAAGGCCTTTTTATATCTCAAAATTATTTTTATATTTTTTTTTTCCCCAACCTCACACAGAATTACAAAATTACACAAAGTACAATAAAGTAAAAGTAAAAATCTCACAGTTCTAATATTTTTCTTGAATCGTGAAATATAAACTCTGAACTGTGAGGGAAAAATTATCTTTTTATATATATATATATATATATATATATATATATATATATATATATATATATATATATATATATATTTCATGTCATAGATTTTTTTAAATAAATAACATCCCAATGATTACAGTGAAAATAAACAAAAACAAAAAAAGTATTGTCTATCAAAGTTACAAATAATCACGGTCTAGTACTAGGTTCCAATGTTTTACTAGATACTATTTTTATTTTCCACTGACTCCGTTCTGAAGTTATCTTTAGAGTTTATAATTTGCTTGATGTGGGAAGGTTTAGTTCAGTTCAGTAACACACAGACATTATTTACTTTAAACACCAAGAGAAATATCAAAGTGACTCTGAAAACATCTTTATCAAAGAAGAGTAGTAATGATTATTTTGTAGTAAAGTAGTAGATCCGGACACTACAGATCTCAGACTGATGACTAAGGAGTGTGTTTTTGGTTTCTAGAGCGCGTTTAAGTCTCAAGGCACCCGTCTGATCCCAGACGACCCGGCTGAACAAGCGCTCGTCTACCAGCGAGTATTTGAGACCAACAACCTGCAGCAGAAAATGTGTAAGTGCCCTCAACAGTCAACATACATAAACCCTAATAACATGCAAACATTCAGCTGGAGCTTCTTTAATAAATCACCAGGGAATGTGAGCTGAAATGCATTTATATGCAATGAATGCAGTCGTATTTCAAAACGTTGAACTCAATTATATATATTTTAGTCTGGCATTATAGTTTGGAAAAAGTTAAGCATGTAAGTTTGTCAATAATTTAGGTAAAAATAACTTATCCGCTGAATCAAGCCGCTGCGTTCTTCTGAGGTAAGTTGAAGGTTAACTGACTTCATGTAAAAGCAGACACTTCAAGCTTTCTTTAGATAATTCTCATGTCTGTGTATCAAGTATTTGCTGATTTGTTTATGTTTGTGGCACGTTTCAGAAGAATATTAATGGAGACCGAGATGGCAGAAAGTGCACTGTTTGTTTTCTTTATTTTACAAAAGCACAATGTTTTGTTGATATTGCGAGTGCATACAAATGAAAGAACTTTTACAGTTTCAAAAAATGTATCGTTCTTATCTGTACGATAAAAAATTCTGAAACATTTTAAAGTTCTTTTTTTTGTAAGTTTAATAACTTTTTTTATTTTATGACCGTATCTGATTTGCTGTTAAAAAGATGTCATTGATTTTTTTTTTGTCACAATTATCGGAATTTCATCATAGAAATAGCATCTGCAGCAAATTGTGTATTTTTGAGTCTCTGACTAAAACTGAGCTGTTTTTCCTCCATATTCTCACTGTATCAGACTATATGAGCCATAAAAGCCTGATCGATGAAATATTATAAATGCACATGCACTGTTTTTTGTTCAGATGACGTGGCTTTCTATGATCATGTTCCTGAAGGAGAGAGACATGAATCGGCTCTGAAGAGGAATAAAGAGAGTTTAGTCGCCGAGCTCAAACTGTGGGATGGATACTTGGAGAAGGTTGGGGTTTATTGATATTTATTGCTAATATAAATCATGCATTTATGATGTCAGATTGCTGATCTCACTGTGAATGATTCAGCAGTTATTCTCTTCATCTAAATGTAATGCAGTGTTTTAGGCGGCTCTTGCAAATAATTGCAACCTAATATCTTATCAGTAAAATGCTTAGAGTAATGGAGGGTGAACTTGACCTTTTGTTTAAAAGTTTTTATTTTATTTTATTGCTTTCTGAAATGCATCACATTTCAACAGCAGAATGGATAATGCATGCATGAGTTGATTGCGGCAGTTCTTTATTAGTAGAGGAGATGCTGTTACTGTATTTGAGAGCATAATAATGAGATTCTCTAACGATGAGTGATTTGTTCATCAGATGGGTAAAGGCTCGTACCTCGCTGGTAAGAACTTCACCATGGCCGATGTGGTGTGTTTCCCCGTCATCGCGTATTTCCCACGACTTCAGTGAGTCAATCTCTCCAGATATAAAGTGTTTTTCACATGAAAAGTTGAAAGCAGTATCAGGCTTTGAATGCACTATGAGGATTAATGTTTGATGCTGTCAGGTGAAAGGTGAAGGTTCAGATAAGACATGTTTAATATTTGATCTGGTTTCAGCTGTCCTCGAGAGCGTTGTCCCAGACTGATGGAGTACTACGAGATGGTGAAGGACCGTCCCAGTATTAAAGCCAGCTGGCCTCCTCACTGGCTGGAGAAACCTGAGGGTCCAGACATGCTCAAGAACCTGTGAAGAACATCATGACCACACCAGAAACATATAACAATCAGTTAGATTTACGCTTAGCTTACTGTATTAAATCACAACCCTGTGTTCAGTCTCATTTACAGTTATCAATCATATATCTTTAACCCTGCTTGCAGCTTGATTCATCTGTAATGATTAATGTTCATTTTTTTGTATTGCTTTTTGGGGCTAATAAAGTTTTATCCTGTTCAGTCCAAATAAACAAACATATTTACCAGCAGTTTTACATTTTAGCACTATATTTTTTTGTATAACATGAAAAATGTCAATTAATTGTTATAATAATAAATGAAAAAAAATCATATGCTTATTGTATTTGATTTCAAAATCATTAAAATTTTATCTTAATATTTTAAGTCAAGTCATTGAGTGAATTAATAATTAACAGAGATTGGCACACAAACATTTGCATAATAGTAGACTTGTTTATTTAGTAAATAAACTTTAAAGGCCTTTTTATATCTCAAAATTATTTTTATATAAAAAAAATTCCACAACCACACATAGATTTACAAAATTACACAAAGTAAAATAAAGTAAATTGGCACTTTGTTAATTTTTTTTTATATTTTTATGAATAACAACCCAATGGATTACAGTGAAAATAAACAAAAACAAAACAATATTGTCTATCAAAGTTACAAATAATCATGGTCTAGTACTAGGTTCCAATGTTTTACTAGATACTATTTTTATTTTCCACTGACTCTGTTCTGAAGTTATCTTTACAGTTTATAAATTGCTTGATGTGGGAAGGTTTAATTCAGTTCAGTCACACACAGACATTATTTACTTTAAACACCAAGAGAAATATCAAAGTGACTCTGAAAACATCTTTATCAAAGAAGAGTAGTAATGATTATTTTGTAGTAAAGTAGTAGATCCGGACACTACAGATCTCAGACTGATGACTAAGGAGTGTGTTTTTGGTTTCTAGAGCGCGTTTAAGTCTCAAGGCACCCGTCTGTTCCCAGACGACCCGGCTGAACAAGCGCTCGTCTACCAGCGAATGCTTGAGACCAACAACCTGCAGCAGAAAATGTGTAAGTGCCCTAAACAGTCAACATACTGTCACGGGAGGAGCACAAGACAGACACAGTGGGCGTGGCGTCAGGCCTCGGAGAGGCTTTTATTAACAGAAATCATAAAACACAGGGAATAAAAGTGGCCAAAAGGGGAAAGTGTCCAAAATAACAGGGAATCTGGTGTCCTCGTCGTGCTGCGGGATTTGTGTAGGTCGGGCAGTGTTCATCAAGGAAGGGTCCAGGCAAGGGGCGGAGTCCGGCGGCCGCACGCGCTCCCCTCCTTGGTCCGGGGCGCGAGGGGCGGCGGCTTCTCCTAGCGGCCGCATCTCTCTCGTTGGCCGCGGCGCTGGTAGGGGATGGACGGCCCGGCATCCTGGCCCGTCGGCCGTGTAAACGGGTGCGGTTCTCTTCCGGATCGCGGGTCCGGCAGCTCACGTCTCTTGTGGCGCGGGAGTCCCTCAACGCACCCTTCCTGGACCCACGAGGACACCAGTGTGCATGCACAGGGAAGAGACCGGTCTCCTGAGGAGAGGCGCGTTGGGCTTTTAAACAGCGGCGGTAATGAGGCTCCACTTCCTTCAGGTGTGCCCCATCACACGCCGCCAGCCCTGACTCGTCCAGCGCCCCTCCTCTCACACACCCACTCCAGTCGGGAGCCTGGTGAAGGGCGGCGATTTAGGACGGGGTGCCGGTGATAATCAGGGAGGAGGCAGCTGACTCGTCACATTCCCCCTCCCAAGCGACATCCCCGTCATCAGGGCGCCGCCCACACGGGAGTGCTACCATCCTCAACCAGGCTCCTTACGGTCGGAGTGGGCGGGGATTCCTCTCCGGGCGGTCCTCCCTCTCGCAGCGCGCCAGAACAGGGACAGAGAAACCGGGTTTTAGTGACAGCCTCAACCAACCACAGGGTAAAATGACAATAACAGAAGTCACTTACCCCTTTTGTGGCTGGGAGGCTGTCCCCAGTTTTCCTCCGTCCCAGTCTGGGTTCTCACGAACGTTTGCAAGCGAGAGGGAGTGACGTCACCAGACGTTTCCCAACTGCGCTGTCTAGGCTCCGCCTTGCCCGCATTCTCCACCAGTGTCACGGGAGGAGCACAAGACAGACACAGTGGGCGTGGCGTCAGGCCTCGGAGAGGATTTTATTAACAGAAATCATAAAACAAAGGGAATAAAAGTGGCCAAAGGGGGAAAGTGTCCAAAATAACAGGGAATCTGGTGTCCTCGTCGTGCTGCGGGATTTGTGTAGGTCGGGCAGTGTTCATCAAGGAAGGGTCCAGGCAAGGGGCGGAGTCCGGCGGCCGCACGCGCTCCCCTCCTTGGTCCGGGGCGCGAGGGGCGGCGGCTTCTCCTAGCGGCCGCGTCTCGCTCGTTGGCCGCGGCGCTGGTAGGGGATGGACGGCCCGGCATCCTGGCCCGTCGGCCGTGTATACGGGTGCGGTTCCCATCCGGATCGCGGGTCCGGCAGCTCACGTCTTGGTGGCGCGGGAGTCCCTCAACGCTCCCTTCCTGGACCCACGAGGACACCAGCGTGCATGCACGGGGAAGAGACCGGTCTCCTGAGGAGAGGCGCGTTGGGCTTTTAAACAGCGGCGGTAATGAGGCTCCACTTCCTTCAGGTGTGCCCCATCACACGCCGCCAGCCCTGACTCGTCCAGCGCCCCTCCTCTCACACACCCACTCCAGTCGGGAGCCTGGTGAAGGGCGGCGATTTAGGACGGGGTGCCGGTGATAATCAGGGAGGAGGCAGCTGACTCGTCACAATACATAAACCCTAAAAACATGCAAACGTCCAGCTTGTGCTTCTTGTGTCAAATCTTTCCTGATTGTCAATTCAATTCAAGTTTATTTGTATAGCGCTTTTTACAAAACAAATCGTTACAAAGCAACTTTACAGAAAATTGTTTCTACAATATTTAGTAGTAGCTAGTAGTTTGTGCACATTTGACAGGATTTTAGAAAAAATAAAAATAATAATAATAATACAAGACGTAGTCAGCTAGACGATGAACTATCAATATTATTAATTAAGTTATTATATGATGCAGTCACACATTTAGCAATAATTGTTAGTTCTGTTTGTTGATTCAGGGTTAGCATCATCTGAGGTCCTCTGAGGGTCAGCATCATCTCTTCTCAGGTGTTCTGGATCCAGACTGGAGCTTGTGTAAATCCTAGTTACCACGGGATGTAAATCCCGTGGCGAAACATAGAAACAAAATACAGACATCATTAGCATAGCTGCTGATCCAACAAAGTAAAATTAGTTTAACCCAAGCTAATGAATAAAAATGCACCTTTGATCAGATGCAACTACACTCACAATTTAAAAGATACATTATTCGAATGCTTGGCGAAAGAGATGTGTTTTTAATCTAGATTGTGATCAAGTAAAGGTCAGAATAAGGTTAGTAATATCCCCAGATGATATCTCCAGATGAACTCTTACTGGACTGAAGCAGCTCAGCTTTACTCGATTCTCCATCAATCATGTTTTAGAGTCTCAAATCTGATCTTTTGAGGAGCGTTTGTTTCAGCATGTAAGTTTGTCACTATAACACCAATATAAGTAAAATAACTCTTCCGCTGAATTTAGCCACTGCATTCTTCTTCTGAGGTAAGTTCAAGGTTCACTGACTTCATGTAAAAACAGAAACTAAAAGCTTTCTTTAGATAATTCTCTGTGTATCAAGTATTTGCTGATTCGTTTATTTTTGTGGCGTGTTTCAGAAGACTATTAATGGAGACCGAGATGGCAGAAAGTGCACTGTTTTCTTTATTTTACAAAAGCACAACGTTTTGTTGATATTGCGAGTGCATACAAATGAAAGAACTCTCCAGGAGGGTCTGGCTGCAGACTTGCACTCTCAGACACTTGCATTTCCGCTAGTGACATCACTTGCG
Source organism: Carassius gibelio (assembly GCF_023724105.1). Taxonomy (NCBI): domain Eukaryota; kingdom Metazoa; phylum Chordata; class Actinopteri; order Cypriniformes; family Cyprinidae; genus Carassius; species Carassius gibelio. Next base: position 36,210,904 of record NC_068414.1, read on the forward strand.
GTCTTTATTTTTTATTTTGTTGAATTTTTTGATTACTTTTTGTTTGAATTTCGCTACATTTTATAACAGTAGCCAGGTGGCTAAGACAAGAAAAAATAAACTAAATTACAATGTCACTTGCAATCGCTACCTGCACTCCACTACCTGTGACGTCACTTGCAATCAACAAAAATCGTGCACTTGATGGGGGAACATGCTATTGGTGCTTGAAATATCATGTTTTCTTTGTATGATTTTAACAAGCACGTAAATACTTGCCCTCTTCTCCTGAGTGACAAGCGAGTGTCAGAAGCGTTAAGTTGCGCAGCGCCACCATGTACCGCGGTATTTCTGTTTTACATTAAGTGCCATCTAATGTCAGGGAATGAATTTGCATCATCAGCGAAAATCGCTTGGGTGTGAACACAAATACACATTTAAAAATGCTGGCGAAAAATGCGTGCCGATATTCGTCCCGGTGTGTACGGCCCTTAAGACAGATCATTCGGGATAAACCCAGTGTTACATTTGGTCTTCTGTATCTAGCAGAGCTGCGGGTGACACAGTGAGGGAGAAAAAGCTTTTCACCGACGCGAACGATGCATGGAAATTTGCAGTTTGGCACAGATAAGTAAATGCCGAACAGTAATTCTGATATGTTAAGCCTGTTGTTTTGTTTAAGTTTCTGTTATTTAGCAGACTCACTGTTGGACTTTTGTGAAGTCTCTTCAAAGTAAAATGCGGAGGTCGGCTTTTCTTTTCTATTTGTTTTTTATTATACGTTTTTATTGCCTTCTACTTCATGGTAAGTTGTACTGTACATTTGTTCCTGTAACAGCTAAACATGTTCGGTTAGCAAACGTTTTGTTGGGTGGGTGGGTCAGTGCTAAAGGTTCCATGCTTACATCTACTGGTGTGTAGGTAAATTGTAGGAACAGATTATGATTTTCTGTTGTAATCACAGTTAATGCTTAATAAGGTAAATGCAAAAAGGGCATCTTTGAATTTCTCCAACTGGAATGTAAAAGGTCTGAATGAACCAGTTAAAAGGGGGGAATATTGTCTCATTTAAAATCACTGTTTTCAGATATGTTTCTACAAGAGACTCATTTAAAACGTACTGCCCAGGTTAGACTGAGATGCAAATGGACTTGCCAAATTTATCATTCCAATTTCTCTGCTAAATCTAGAGGAACAGCTATCCTTTTCCATTAAGAAGTTCCATTTAAACATAATTTGACTATTTCAGATAAAGAATGGAGATATGTAATTGTTGTTGGAGAAGTATTTTCTGTGTCACTGACATTAGTCAATGTTTATGGACCAAACTATGATAACCCCAAGTTTTTCAAAATTATTTTAGATACAAATCTCATAATCGGGGGTGATTTTAAATGTGTACTAGACTTAGATAAAATACACTTAGATAAATCCTAATACACAAAAATAGTTAGTTCCAACTCCAGTAAATTTTTGAATGCATATATAACTAATTCAAATATGTTTGATATGTGGAGAATTCTCTATCCAACGCCTAGGGAATACTCTTTTCATTCTAAAGACCATAATCTATACACAAATAGATTATTTCATTCTGTATGGTAAATTTATGCCTCAGGTTTGTACAGCTTAATATCTTAATATTATTATATCCGATCACAATCCGGTGACCTTTTCTTTTAAAATATATAATATGGAGAAACCACAAAGTAATTGGAGGCTAAATTCTCATTTACTTTTTTTAATCACTTAAAACAGGACATAAAACCCTTTTTTGAAATTAATGACAAGCCGGACATTTCTATGGGGGTGTTATGGGACACATTTAAAGCATACTGTGGTGTGGAAAGAGTAGGACCCAAGAGCGATTATGCAAAAGGAAGCGTCTTTAATAGAGTAGCGTTGTAACAGAAATAAGTCTTTGAAATAACAACAAAAGGCGGCCGATGAGCCGGTACCCAAAAGGTAAACAGTCTTTTACGTGAAAGGGCAAACAGAGAGTTCTTGAAGATAAACGGGCCGGCGCTCGGGCAACATGTTGAGATTAGCGTTAGCTGGATAAACTCCGGAGGCAGGTACGATAACTGTCCAGAGTACCTGTCAGCACCAGCAGGTCTGGACAGAGAGCAGAGCAATAGGTTAACCCAGAGCGCCGTAATATCTGACCTGTGACTGGAACACGAAAGGCAGGATAGGGTCCGACACGACAGGACTAGACAGGACTGGCACAAGAGGATTACGAAGCATCAGCATCTACAGCAAACGAAATAATCAAGCAGAGAACACACAAAAAGGGGACTTAGAAATAGCCAGGGTGATTAGGGAGAAGCGAGAACAGGTGTGAATCTATTAGCGAGACAGAGGAGAGATAATGAGAAACAGCTGAAGAGGAGTGTGAGTGTAGCGAAGAAAAACAGCAGGGGGGGAGGAGAGAAGGAAAACCGAATCCATGACAGTGCCCCTCCCCTAGGGAGCGCCCCCTGGCTCTCCCAAGGGAGGAACCTGCCGAGTGTGGAGGAAATAATCGATGAGAGAGCGGTCCAGAACGTCCCGGGAGGGGATCCAACTTCTCTCCTCAGGGCCGTAACCCTCCCAGTCAACGACAAACTGGAGACCCCGACCACGACGACGCATATCTAGGAGTTTACGCACAGTGTAAACGGGAGCATCCTTGACACGAACGGGGACAGACGGGGGGTGGGAGCAGCCGCGCGTACGAACGGTTTAATGCATGAAATATGAAAAACGGGATGGATGCGACGCAGATTGGGAGGGAGTTATAGTTTGACCGCGACAGGACTAACGATCTTAGAAACCTGATAAGGTCCGATAAAGCGGGGGGGGGGGGGCAGCTTGCGGGAGGGAGCCAGGAGAGGTAAATTTTGGGTGGATAGCCACACTTTCTGACCACAACGATACTTAGGCCCTCTGATACGATGCTTATTGGCGTACTTTCGAGTACGGGACTTGGTGCGACAGAGCGCGGATCTAACTATTCTCCAGGTGCGCTTACAGCGATTGATGAACGCCGTCACTGAAGGGACATTGGAGTCCGCATTCTGCGAGGAGAATAAAGGAGGCTGATAGCCAAGGCAAGAATTAAACGGGAATAACCCGGTAGCGGACGTAGGTAAAGAATTATGGGCATATTCTGCCCAGGGCAATTGCTCTGACCAAGATGATGGGCTACGAAAGGCTAAGCTGCGTAAAAGGCGGCCAACGATCTGATTGGTGCGTTCAGCCTGGCCATTAGTCTGGGGATGAAACCCAGAGGAGAGGCTGACAGACGCGCCGATGAGGCGACAGAATTCTTTCCAGAACTGGGACGTGAACTGAGGGCCCCTGTCTGAAACGACATCAGAGGGGAGACCGTGTATCCTAAAGACGTGATTGACCAAAACCTGAGCCATCTCCTTGGCCGAAGGAAGTTTAGGAAGGGGGATAAAGTGCACGGCTTTAGAAAATCGATCCACTATAGTATTACCTGCTGACGGGGGTAAGCCAGTAATAAAATCAAGGGCTATGTGAGACCAGGGCCGGGACGGAGTGGGTAGTGGTCTTAAGAGACCCGCCGGCGAAGAACTGCTAGATTTGGTCTGTGCACAGACCGTACATGACGCAATGAAACGTCGCGAGTCACGGTCAAGAGTAGGCCACCAGAAGCGCTGGCGAATAGTGGAGAGTGTGCCCCGAACGCCGGGATGGGCAGTTAATTTGGAGGAATGAGCCCACTGAAGAACTGCTAAGCGTGCCAAAACGGGAACAAAAAGGAGGTTCTTATGGACATTACGCGGAGCGATGGAGTGAGACAGGGCACGTTTAACTACCCTCTCTATTCCCCAGACCACCGCACCAACAACACGAGAGGGATAGATTATTCCCTCTGAGCTGGAGGGTGAGTCTGAGGAATCAAAGAGGCGAGAGAGAGCATCCGCCTTCACGTTCTTAGACCCAAGGCGATATGAGATCGAGAAATCGAAACGGGCGAAAAATAGAGCCCAGTGAGCCTGACGTGCATTAAGCCTCAACAGTGAATTGTTTAGAGCTATCAGGGGTCACGAGAATAGGAGCTGAGATAAAGAGAGAGTTTAAGTGATCAAATGCCTTCTGAGCGGACTCTGACCACCTAAAACATGACTTGACCGATGTTAAAGCTGTAAGAGGAGCCGCTACTTGACTGAAGTTACGTATAAAACGTCAATAAAAATTAGAAAACCCCAAAAACCGTTGGAGCGCAACACGAGAGTCAGGGATTGGCCAATCGGAAACCGCCCGAACCTTAGCAGGGTCCATACTAACGCCATCTGCGGAGATCACGGAACCGAGGAAGGTGACGCTGGGCGCGTGAAAAGTGCATTTCTCAGCCTTTACAAACAGGCGATTCTCAAGTAGGCGTTGAAGGACTCGACGCACCTGCTGTACGTGTACCTCGAGAGATGGAGAGAAAATCAATATATCGTCAAGATACACAAACACAAAGATATTAAGCATGTCTCTAAGAACGTCATTGATTAACGTCTGGAAAACAGCTGGGGCGTTCACGAGCCCGAACGGATGCACCCGATATTCGAAGTGCCCTAACGGTGTATTTTAACGCAGTCTTCCATTCATCCCCCTCCCTTATACGAATGAGATGGTACGCGTTGCGAAGATCCAACTTGGTGAAAACTCTAGCCCCCTGAAGCAAATCAAAAGCGGATGACATGAGCGGTAAGGGGTAGCGATTCTTGACGGTCACATCATTAAGCCCACGATAATCGATACAGGGACGTAAAGAGCCGTCTTTTTTCTTAAAAAAGAAAAACCCTGCCCCGGCTGGCGAGGAGGAAGGGACTATGGTACCAGCGTTAAGGGACTCGGACAGATATTCCTCTAATGCCTTTCGTTCGGGCGCGGATAGAGAGAACAATCTACCGCGAGTGGGTGTGGTCCCGGGTAAAAGTTCTATGCTACAATCGTACGGCCGGTGAGGAGGGAGAGAAGTTGCCCGTGAACTACTGAAAACCGCCCTCAAGTCATGATATTCCTCTGGCACTCCGGTCAAATCACCCGGCTCCTCCTGAAACACAGAAACAGAGGAAAGAGGGGGATTAGCAGACAATAAACATTCGACATGACAAGACAGGTTCCAAGAGAGGATGTTATTATTAGACCAGTTAATGTGAGGATTGTGTTTAACTAACCAGGGATGTCCTAAAACTAAAGGAGCAAAGGGGGAGCGGAAAATTAAAAAGGAAATTGTGATGATTACCAGAGACAGTGAGAGATAAAGGAGCAGACTGAAAAATGAACCCTGGGTAGGGGACTTCCATCTAGGGCAACAAGGGGAGTGGCCTCCTCCCGCTCCCTCAAAGGGACACCTTGCTTGCGGGCCCAGGACTCATCTAGGAAATTCCCCTCAGCCCCAGAGTCTATTAAGGCATTATAAGAGACTGACAAACCAGACCACTGCAGGGTAACGGGAATGACAGTGCGCGATTCTGAGGGAGAGATTGAAGTAGCGCTCGCCAGTAATCCCTCACCGACTGACGAACGCTTGCCCTTTCCTGGACATGATGCCACGAAGTGGTTGGCTGCGCCACAATACATGCAGAGACGATGAATAATGAGACGTTCCCTCTCCTTGGTGGAAATGCACAGTCCACCTAACCGCTTGGGCTCTGGTTCAGGCTGAGTAGGTTGGGGGGAAGAGACAGGTGCAGCGGCGGAACGAGTGGGGATATCCATGGGCCTGGAGCGGCGGCGGAGATCCAACCTCTTCTCTGTACGTATGGCCAGATCAATGAGGAGGTCGAGACGAGTCGGCAGATCATGGGCGAGGACCTCGTCCTTGATGTTGGAACTGAGTCCCTCAAGGAAACGTGCCACGAGCGCCAGGTCATTCCACCCACAAGTGGTCGAAAGGGTACGAAACTCAATGGAATAATCCACGACAGAGCGTCTGCCCTGATGGAGGGTAGACAAGATGCGAGACGCCTCTTCTCCGCGGGCCGAACCGTCAAACACCCGAATCATCTCCTCCTTGAAGTAGTCAAAGCTGGCGATGAACTCGACCTCAGCCTCCCAGGCGGCAGTTCCCCACTCACGGGCACGTCCAGTCAGGAGCGAGATGACGTAAGCGACCCGAGCTCGCTCTCTAGCGTAGGTCACTGGTTGGAGAGAGAAGACAAGTTCACATTGGGTGAGAAACGACCGACACTGTGCGGGCTCACCGGCATAACAAGGAGGGTTGTTGACTCTGGGCTCTGGGGATTCCAACCCCCTGGAAGCAGGAGAACCCGCCTTAAGCTGGTGAACCTGCGTAGACAAATCCGTGTGCTGGGCGGCCAGAGAATCTACCGCCGCCGAACAGTGGCTAGCTCCGTGTGATGTCTTCCGAGCATGACTCCTTGCAGCTCAACGGCAGTCTGAATCGGGCTTGCACTCGCTGGGTCCATTATTGGCTTGATTATTCTGTGGTGTGGATAGAGTAGGACCCAAGAGTGATTATGCAAAAGGAAGCGTCTTTAATAGAGTAGCGTTGTAACAGAAATAAGTCTTTGAAATAACAACAAAAGGCGGCCGATGAGCCGGTACCCAAAAGGTAAACAGTCTTTTACGTGAAAGGGCAAACAGAGAGTTCTTGAAGATAAACGGGCCGGCGCTCGGGCAATATGTTAAGATTAGTGTTAGCTGGATAAACTCCGGCGGCAGGTACGATAACTGTCCAGAGTACCTGTCAGCACCAGCAGGTCTGGACAGAGAGCAGAGCAATAGGTTAACCCAGAGCGCCGTAATATCTGACCTGTGACTGGAGCACGAAAGGCAGGATAGGGTCCGACACGACAGGACTAGACAGGACTGGCACAAGAGGATTGCGAAGCATCAGCATCTACAGCAAACGAAATAATCAAGCAGAGAACACACAAAAAGGGGACTTAGAAATAGCCAGGGTGATTAGGGAGAAGCGAGAACAGGTGTGAATCTATTAGCGAGACAGAGGAGAGATAATGAGAAACAGCTGAAGAGGAGTGTGAGTGTAGCGAAGAAAAACAGCAGGGGGGGAGGAGAGAAGGAAAACCGAATCCATGACACATACATTAGGGGTTGTTATTATCTCTTATCAAGCATTTCAGAGAAAATTGGGACACACACATACCTGCAGCTAATACACAGACACACATATAAGCAGCACAATCACTCTCAGTCTGGACGAAGTCTTGTTTAGCCCCATCTAGCATTTCTGAGTGTTTTCCCTGTGTTTGTACTAGGGCTGTAGCTATCGAATATTTTAGTAATCGAGTATTCTACCCAGAATTCCATCGATTAATCGAGTAATCGGATAAAATGTGTTTTTGCTTAAAGTGCAATATTAATTATGCAGGAGAAAATGAGACTCCTGGGTCTCTTAAAATTAACAACTAACTATTTTTTAAATGCATAGAATGCAATGCATACATCAAAAATAAACATTTAATTATTACCCATTGTTTCTCTTTCTGTACTTGTACTGTGAACAATGACAATAAAGTTGACAGATGAATTAAGTGCTTTTAGGTGCCAATCGGTTGGGGTTTTAAATAAAGCAGTTTCTGAGATGCACATTAAACATTAAACACAAAACATTAATTTAATTTATCTTTTAATAATTAAAAATTTAAAAAAAACTTAACTTTTTGGTAAACAAAGGGGATTTACTATTAAAAATAAAACATGGAAGAAATGTGTGATTAAACCTTAAAAAAATAATGTTGGATATTTTTTTTTTTTTTAGTAGTAGTAGCCTAGGCTATGTACATTGTGCTGAACAATAGTTTTTAACCGACTTTTTTTTTGACGTGTTGGCCTACCTTTACAGTTCTGTTATCTTATTTAGTGAGACGCTGAAATCACCTGAGCGTCACGCTTGTTTCTGTGTGTTTAAATATATATATATATATATTTTTTTTTTTTTCTTTGTTGTTGTTATGGCCTATATCTGACGTATTATTAAATGTGTTTTGTTGTTACTTTTTTGTCAGTTGTCCTATTTTGAGATTAATTATTAATAGGCTAATAATAGGCCTATAATTACATTTTTACGTAGCCTAATAATTAATTTATTCTTGAAATTAAATGTAAGTCTTTAGAATTAAGATGGATATTTTAAGGATGTCTGCCAATGACGTCTTTTTGATGTCTTTTCAACAAGTTATTGCTGGGTGGGAGTGATTCGCAAAACTTGCTTTGGAATCCCGATCTGAATCAAATGTTTTGCAAACTCACTCCAAATTCCTGATCCCAAATAATTCGCTTTTCGCTTCTGAGTCCCGATCTGAATCAAATCTTTTGCAAACTCACTCCGAAGTGATCTCAAATGATTCGCGAAATGCGCTTTGGAGTCCCGATCTATCAAATGTTTTGCAAACTCACTCCGAAGTCCTGATCTCAAATAATTCGCGAAACGCGATTTGGAGTTCCGATTTGAATCAAATATTTTGCAAACTCACTCAGAAGTCCTGATCTCAAATGATTTGCGAAACGCGCTTTGGAGTCCCCATATAGTTTTTTGTTTTTTGTTTTTAAAGAGTAGATTTAGAATAGTGAATGCTAAGATTAGAGGGTCAAATATATGTATGATGAATAATAATAATAATAAACAATGTAAACATAGTTAGGCTATTTAAGTTCCCCTTGCTCCACAACAAATCCTTTAAATTTAACAGTATTTAGAAAATATAATTAAAAGATATAAATTCACAAGCCAAAACGAATGATCATTTTAGGCTAGAATGAAACTGAAACTAAAGTTGGGTCTCTCATTCGACACAAAATCTAATTTTTCTATAAATATTGTTTCCGTACTTCACTCGCTTCCAATATCCACATAAAAGAAAATGTTTAGAAAATGCTTAACGGTACAGATTTTACTACATAAACACTGAGCAGTGTGTGTTTGTGTTTAAAGTTACTGTTTTTTATTATGATAATGAACAGACAAAGGTGATAAAAATAAAAATATATATATTAAATATATATATATATATATATATATATATATATATATATATATATATATATATTCGTTGTTGTTGTTATGACCTATATCTGACCTATTATTAAATGTGTTTTGTTGTTACTTTTTTGTCAGTTGTCCTATTTTGAGAGTAATTATTAATAGGCTAATAATAATAGGCCTATAATTAATTTTTTACGTAGCCTAATAATTAAATTATTCTTTAAATTAAATGTAAGGCTTTAGAATTAAGATGGACATTTTAACGATGTCTGCCAATGATGTCTTTTTGATATCTTTTCAACAAGTTATTGCTGGGTTGGAGTGATTCGCAAAACTTGCTTAGGAATCCCGATCTGAATCAAATGTTTTGCAAACTCACTCCAAATTCCTGATCCCAAATAATTCGCGAAAGGCGCTTCTGAGTCCTGATCTGAATCAAATCTTTTGCAAACTCACTCCGAAGTGATCTCAAATGATTCGCGAAATGCGCTTCGGAGTCCCGATCTATCAAATGTTTTGCAAACTCACTCCGAAGTCCTGATCTCAAATAATTCGCTAAACGCGATTTGGAGTTCCGATTTGAATCAAATATTTTGCAAACTCACTCAGAAGTCCTGATCTCAAATGATTTGCGAAAGGCGCTTCCAGTCCCGAACTAGTTTTTTTTTAAAGAGTAGAATTAGAATAGTGAATGCTAAAGTTAGAGGGTCAAATAAATATATGATAAATAATAATAATAAAAAACAATGTAAACATAATTAGGCTATTTAAGTTCCCCTCGCTCCACAACAAATCCTTTAAATTTAACAGTATTTAGAAAATATAATTAAAAGATATAAATTCACAAGCCAAAACAAATGATCATTTTAGGCTAGAATGAAACTGAAACTAAAGTTGGGTCTCTCATTCGACACAAAATCAAATTTTTCTATAAATATTGTTTCCGTACTTCACTCGCTTCCAATATCCACATAAAAGAAAATGTTTTACATCAGGCCAGTAAGGTGATAAAGCTTAACGGTACATATTTTACTACATAAACACTGAGCAGTGTGTGTTTGTGTTTAAAGTTACTGTTTTTTATTATGATAATGAACAGACAAAGGTGATATATATATATATTCGTTGTTGTTGTTATGGCCTATATCTGACGTATTATTAAATGTGTTTTGTTGTTACTTTTTTGTCAGTTGTCCTATTTTTAGAGTAATTATTAATAGGTTAATAATAGGCCTATAATTAAATTTTTAAGTAGCCTAATAATTAATTTATTCTTGAAATAAAATGTAAGGCTTTAGAATTAAGATGGACATTTTAACAACGTCTGCCAATGACGTCTTTTTGATGTCTTTTCAACAAGTTATTGATGGGTGAGAGTGATACGCTAAACTTGCTTCGGAGTCCCAATCTGAATCAAATGTTTTGCAAACTCACTCCAAATTCCTGATCCCAAATAATTCGCGAAAGGTGCTTCAGAGTCCCGATCTGAATCAAATGTTTTGCAAATTCACTCCGAAGTGATCTCAAAGGATTCGCGAAATGCGCTTCGGAGTCCCGATCTATCAAATGTTTTGCAAACTCACTCAGAAGTCCTGATCTCAAATAATTCGCGAAACGCGATTCGGAGTCCCGATCTGAATCAAATATTTTGCAAACTCACTCAGAAGTCCTGATCTCAAATGATTTGCGAAAGGTGCTTGGAGTCCCGAACTAGTTTTTTGGGTTTTTTTTAAGAGTAGATTTAGAATAGTGAATGCTAAAGTTAGAGGGTCAAATAAATATATGATAAATAATAATAATAAACAATGTAAACATAGTTAGGCTATTTAAGTGCCCCTCCCTCCACAACAAATCATTTAAATTTAACAGTATTTAGATAATATAATTAAAAGATATAAATTCACAAGACAAAGGTGATAAATATATATATATATATATATATATATATATATATATATATATATATATATATATATATATATATATATATTCGTTTTTGTTGTTATGGCCTATATCTGACATATTATTAAATGTGTTTTGTTGTTACTTTTTTGTCAGTTGTCCTATTTTTAGAGTAATTATTAATAGGCTAATAATAGGCCTATAATTATATTTTTAAGTAGCCTAATAATTAATTTATTCTTGAAATAAAATGTAAGGCTTTAGAATTAAGATGGACATTTTAACGACGTTTGCCAATGACGTCTTTTTGATGTCTTTTCAACAAGTTATTGCTGGGTGGGAGTGATTCGCGAAACTTGCTTTAGAGTCCCGATCTGAATCAAATCTTTTGCAAACTCACTCCGAAGTGATCTCAAATGATTCGCGAAAGGCGCTTCGGAGTCCCGATCTGAATCAAATATTTTGCAAACTCACTCAGAAGTCCTGATCTCAAATGATTTGCGAAACGCGCTTCAGAGTCCCGATCTGAATCAAATATTTTGCAAACTCACTCAGAAGTCCTGATCCCAAATGATTTGCTAAAGGCGCTTTGAGTCCCGAACTATTTTTTTTTTTTTTTAAAGAGTAGATTTAGAATAGTGACTGCTAAAGTTAGAGGGTCAAATAAATATATGATAAATAATAATAATAAACAATGTAAACATAGTTAGGCTATTTAAGTGCCCCTCGCTCCACAACAAATCATTTAAATTTAACAGTATTTAGAAAATATAATTAAAAGATATAAATTCACAAGCCAAAAGAATGATCATTTTAGGCTAGAACGAAACTGAAACTAAAGTTGGGTCTCTCATTCCAACACAAAATCAAATTTTTCTGTAAATATTATTTACGTACTTCACTCGCTTCCAATATCCACATAAAAGAAAATGTTTTACATCAGGGCAGTAAAGTGATAACTCTTAACGGTACAGATTTTAATACATAAACACTGAGCAGTGTGTGTTTGTGTTTAAAGTTACTGTTTTTTATTATGATAATGAACGGACAAGGGTGATAAATATATATATATATATATATATATATATATATATATATATATATATATATATATATATATATATATATATATATATATATATATATATTCGTTGTTGTTGTTATGGCCTATATCTGACATATTATTAAATGTGTTTTGTTGTTACTTTTTTGTCAGTTGTCCTATTTTTAGAGTAATTATTAATAGGCTAATAATAGGCCTATAATTAAATTTTTACATAGCCTAATAATTAATTTATTCTTGAAATAAAATTTAAGGCTTTAGAATTAAGATGGACATTTTAACGACGTCTGCCAATCAGTAGCGGTTTTAGGCACGGGCGAACCGGGCAGCCGCCCGGGGTTCATTTTTTCGTGACACATTGGGGGCAGCAGCACGAGCAGATAAACAAAAAATCCTCTGTGTCGCGAAGCGGTTTTTCGTCATTTATATAATTTCACTGTGTGTGGAATTGGCAAATTGGCGCTCCCTGCAGCTGCCGGCGCCCCTGCTTGCTGAAAATATCCACTGAAGCTTTGTGTTGTGAGAGAAGTGTAAGGGAGTGGGGCGAGAGGCGCGTGCGACATTTCACCTCTGGGTCTCTCTCAAATGGAACGGGCAGGGCGGGGGTGGACGGGGACGGGGGATCCACACTAGTAATATAATTAATAATAGGCTAAAGTCAGTCACACACCTCGACTTTCTTCCAAATAACGCACATTTCATTCATAATGTTATAATACATGCCTATAGTTCCTGCAAATGAAACTAGGTAATACAAAACGATTATGTGGTCATCAAGGTGAATTGGTTTAGCCTTGACTTCTGGTCCTGAGTGACAGTTGGGGGGATGGGAAATCTGTTGATTGTCGAGTGCCAAATAAACAGAGATGGAGAAGAAAAGGTCAAAGCCAGGTGCCCAATTTCGAAAAAAAAGAAAAGAAGAAGAGGAGAAACGAGCAAAAGATAAAGGTATGCAACTATTGTCTCTGTATGATTACAGTATCCATTTCATGAATGAAGGGCTAATGTTAATTGGTGGTGGGTATAACTCTTTGTTAACCTTTTTGCTATGATGCTTGCTATGCTTATACAACAATAATTTGGTTTCAACTCAATCATGAGATCTAATTTATAATATTGTGCTTTGCAATAAAACTGTTAAAAGTTCAGTTATCATTTCCATCAGTTGGTTTAACATTAGGCCCTGTAAATAACCAACGGCATTTTATTTGCTACACAGTATGCTAAGTATTGTTTCCTAAGTATAGTTTTACAAGTCATAACTAAAAGTGTGTCATGCGTATAATTTGAGGCAGTAACCTAATGGCACCTCCATGAAAGTTGGATTGATATACAAATTTTGGTTGAAAAATATCCTGAAACCCAAAAAGATTTTGTTTTTGCCTATAAATATAATTTAAAGTCATTTTATTTTTTTAAACAACTGAGTCCCAGTGACCATAGCATAATGTGAATAAAATATTATTTTTCAATGTATTTTTTTTTACTATTTGTTTCTATGCTCTTAAAAATGTGAAGACATGGGGGAAAAAAATGAAATAAATAAATGTTTTTATTTTCCGGGTCTAGGAGGATATAGCGTGTAATGACAGACATTTAGTGTGTAAGAGCATGTTTATGTAACCCTTCTTTTATGTTTTGAGTCAATTTGACCCTAGGCTGTTTTAGCTTTATAAAACATTATCCTATGGTCTTTTGATTTCAAATGCAATTGAATTGCAATTTCAGGGGCACTTCTAAAATATTCGAAAGGGGTCTCGCCCAGGGTGTATTTCAATGTAGAACCGCCACTGCTGCCAATGACCTCTTTTTGATGTCTTTTCAACAAGTTATTGCTGGGTGGCAGTGATTCGCGAAACTTGCTTCGGAGTCCCGATCTGAATCAAATGTTTTGCAGACTCACTCCAAATTCCTGATCCCAAATAATTCGGGCAAGGCGCTTCTGAGTCCCGATCTGAATCAAATCTTTTGCAAACTCACTCTGAAGTGATCTCAAATGATTCGCGAAATGCGCTTCGGAGTCCCGATCTATCAAATGTTTTGCAAACTCACTCCGAAGTCCTGATCTCAAATAATTCGCGAAACGCGATTCGGAGTGCCGATCTGAATCAAATATTTTGCAAACTCACTCAGAAGTCCTGATCTCAAATGATTTGCGAAAGGCGCTTCCAGTCCCGAACTAGTTTTTTTTTTTAAAGAGTAGAATTAGAATAGTGAATGCTAAAGTTAGAGGGTCAAATAAATATATGATAAATAATAATAATAAAAAACAATGTAAACATAATTAGGCTATTTAAGTTCCCCTCACTCCACAACAAATCCTTTAAATTAAACAGTATTTAGAAAATATAATTAAAAGATATAAATTCATAAGCCAAAACAAATGATCATTTTAGGCTAGAATGAAACTGAAACTAAAGTTGGGTCTCTCATTCGACACAAAATCAAAATTTTCTATAAATATTGTTTCCGTACTTCACTCGCTTCCAATATCCACATAAAAGAAAATGTTTTACATCAGGCCAGTAAGGTGATAAAGCTTAACGGTACAGATTTTACTACATAAACACTGAGCAGTGTGTGTTTGTGTTTAAAGTTACTGTTTTTATTATGATAATGAACAGACAAAGGTGATAAAAAAAAATATATATATATATATATATATATATATATATATATATATATATATATATATATATTCGTTGTTGTTGTTTTTATGGCCTATATCTGACGTATTATTAAATGTGTTTTGTTGTTACTTTTTTGTCAGTTGTCCTAATTTCAGAGTAATTATTAATAGGCTAATAATAGGCCCATAATTAAATTTTTACATAGCCTAATAATTAATTTATTCTTGAAATAAAATGTAAGGCTTTAGAATTAAGATGGACATTTTAACAACGTCTGCCAATGACACCTTTTGATGTCTTTTCAACAAGTTATTGCTGGGTGGGAGCGGGGAAACTTGCTTCAGAGTCCCGATCTGAATCAAATGTTTTGCAAACTCACTCCAAATTCCTGATCCCAAATAATTCGCTAAAGGCGCTTCGGAGTCCCGATCTATCAAATGTTTTGCAAACTCACTCCGAAGTCCTGATCTCAAATAATTCCCGAAACGATTCGGAGTGCCGATCTGAATCAAATATTTTGCAAACTCACTCAGAAGTCCTGATCTCAAATGATTTGCGAAAGGCGCTTCGAGTCCCGAACTAGTTTTTTTTTTTTTTTTTTTTAAGAGTAGATTTAGAATAGT
Organism: Carassius gibelio; assembly: GCF_023724105.1. Classification (NCBI taxonomy): domain Eukaryota; kingdom Metazoa; phylum Chordata; class Actinopteri; order Cypriniformes; family Cyprinidae; genus Carassius; species Carassius gibelio. The sequence goes on from NC_068414.1 coordinate 36,226,078, forward strand.
GAATGCTAAAGTTAGAGGGTCGAATAAATATATGATAAATAATAATAATAATAATAAACAATGTAAACATAGTTAGGCTATTTAAGTTCCCCTCGCTCCACAAAAAAATCATTTAAATTTAACAGTATTTAGAAAATATAATTAAAAGATATAAATTCACAAGCCAAAAGAATGATCATTTTAGGCTAGAACGAAACTGAAAGTAAAGTTGGGTCTCTCATTCCGACACAAAATCAAATTTTTCTGTAAATATTATTTACGTACTTCACTCGATTCCAATATCCACATAAAAGAAAATGTTTTACCTCAGGGCAGTAAGGTGATAACGCTTAACGGTACAGATTTTACTACATAAACACTGAGCAGTGTGTGTTTGTGTTTAAAGTTACTGTTTTTTATTATGATAATGAACAGACAAAGGTGATAAATATATATATATATATATATATATATATATATATATATATATATATATATATATATATATATATATATTCGTTGTTGTTGTTATGGCCTATATCTGACGTATTATTAAATGTGTTTTGTTGTTACTTTTTTGTCAGTTGTCCTATTTTCAGAGTAATTATTAATAGGCTAATAATAGGCCTATAATTAAATTTTTACGTAGCCTAATAATTAATTTATTCTTGAAATAAAATGTAAGGCTTTAGAATTAAGATGGACATTTTAACGACGTCTGCCAATGACCTCTTTTTGATGTCTTTTCAACAAGTTATTGCAGGGTGGGAGTGATTAGCGAAATTTGCTTCAGAGTCCCGATCTGAATGAAATGTTTTGCAAACTCACTCCAAATTCCTGATCCCAAATAATTCGCCAAAGGCGCTTCTGAGTCCCGATCTGAATCAAATCTTTTGCAAACTCACTCCGAAGTGATCTCAAATGATTCGCGAAATGCGCTTCGGAGTCCCGATCTATCAAATGTTTTGCAAACTCACTCCAAAGTCCTGATCTCAAATAATTCGCTAAACGCGATTCGGAGTCCCGATTTGAATCAAATATTTTGCAAACTCACTCAGAAGTCCTGATCTCAAATGATTTGCGAAAGGCGCTTTGGAGTCCCCAAATAGTTTTTTTTTTTTTTTTTAAAGAGTAGATTTAGAATAGTGAATGTTAAGATTAGAGGGTCAAATAAATGTATGATAAATAATAATAATAATAAACAATGTAAACATAGTTAGGCTATTTAAGTTCCCCTCGCTCCACAACAAATCCTTTAAATTTAACAGTATTTAGAAAATATAATTAAAAGATATAAATTCACAAGCCAAAATAATGATCATTTTAGGCTAGAACGAAACTGAAACTAAAGTTGGGTCTCTCATTTGACACAAAATCAAATTTTTCTGTAAATATTATTAAATATTATTTACGTACTTCACTCGCTTCCAATATCCACATGAAAGAAAATGTTTTACATCAGGGCAGTAAGGTGATAACGCTTAACGGTACAGATTTTACTACATAAACACTGAGCAGTGTGTGTTTGTGTTTAAAGTTACTGTTTTTTATTATGAGATCACTTCAGAGTGAGTTTGCAAAAGATTTGATTCAGATCGGGACTCAGAAGCGCCTTTGGCGAATTATTTGGGATCAGGAATTTGGAGTGAGTTTGCAAAACATTTGATTCAGATCGGGACTGAAGCAAATTTCGCTAATCACTCCCACCCAGCAATAACTTGTTGAAAAGACATCAAAAAGAGGTCATTGGCAGACGTAGTTAAAATGTCCATCTTAATTCTAAAGCCTTACATTTTATTTCAAGAATAAATTAATTATTAGGCTACGTAAAAGTTTAATTATAGGCCTATTATTAGCCTATTAATAATTACTCTAAAAAAAAGGACAACTGACAAAAAAGTAACAACAAAACACATTTAATAATACGTCAAATATAGGCCATAACAACAACAAAGAATATATATATATATACACTAGTAATATAATTAATAATAGGCTAAAGTCAGTCACACACCTCGACTTTCTTCCAAATAACGCACATTTCATTCATAATGTTATAATACATGCCTATAGTTCCTGCAAATGAAACTAGGTAATACAAAACGATTATGTGGTCATCAAGGTGAATTGGTTTAGCATTGACTTCTGGTCCTGAGTGACAGTTGGGGGGATGGGAAATCTGTTGATTGTCGAGTGCCAAATAAACAGAGATGGAGAAGAAAAGGTCAAAGCCAGGTGCCCAATTTCGAAAAAAAAGAAAAGAAGAAGAGGAGAAACGAGCAAAAGATAAAGGTATGCAACTATTGTCTCTGTATGATTACAGTATCCATTTCATGAATGAAGGGCTAATGTTAATTGGTGGTGGGTATAACTCTTTGTTAACCTTTTTGCTATGATGCTTGCTATGCTTATACAACAATAATTTGGTTTCAACTCAATCATGAGATCTAATTTATAATATTGTGCTTTGCAATAAAACTGTTAAAAGTTCAGTTATCATTTCCATCAGTTGGTTTAACATTAGGCCCTGTAAATAACCAACGGCATTTTATTTGCTACACAGTATGCTAAGTATTGTTTCCTAAGTATAGTTTTACAAGTCATAACTAAAAGTGTGTCATGCGTATAATTTGAGGCAGTAACCTAATGGCACCTCCATGAAAGTTGGATTGATATACAAATTTTGGTTGAAAAATATCCTGAAACCCAAAAAGATTTTGTTTTTGCCTATACATATAATTTAAAGTCATTTTATTTTTTTAAACAACTGAGTCCCAGTGACCATAGCATAACGTGAATAAAATATTATTTTTCAATGTATTTTTTTTTACTATTTGTTTCTATACTCTAAAAAATGTGAAGACATGGGGGAAAAAAATGAAATAAATAAATGTTTTTATTTTCCGGGTCTAGGAGGATATAGCGTGTAATGACAGACATTTAGTGTGTAAGAGCATGTTTATGTAACCCTTCTTTTATGTTTTGAGTCAATTTGACCCTAGGCTGTTTTAGCTTTATAAAACATTATCCTATGGTCTTTTGATTTCAAATGCAATTAAATTGCAACTTCATGGGCACTTCTAAAATATTCGAAAGGGGTCTCGCCCAGGGTGTATTTCAATGTAGAACCGCCACTGCTGCCAATGACCTCTTTTTGATGTCTTTTCAACAAGTTATTGCTGGGTGGGAGTGATTCGCGAAACTTGCTTTAGAGTCCCGATCTGAATCAAATGTTTTGCAAACTCACTCCAAATTCCTGATCCCAAATAATTCACGAAAGGCGCTTCTGAGTCCCGATCTGAATCAAATCTTTTGCAAACTCACTCCGAAGTGATCTCAAATGATTCGCGAAATGCGCTTCTGAGTCCCGATCTATCAATTTTTTTGCAAACTCACTCCAAAGTCCTGATCTCAAATAATTCGCGAAACGCGATTCGGAGTCCCGATCTGAATCAAATATTTTGCAAACTCACTCAGAAGTCCTGATCTCAAATGATTTGCGAAACGCGCTTCAGAGTCCCGATATAGTTTTTTTTTTTTTTTTAAAGAGTAGATTTAGAATAGTGAATGCTAAGATTAGAGGGTCAAATAAATATATGATAAATAATAATAATAATAAACAATGTAAACATAGTTAGGCTATTTAAGTTCCCATCGTTCCACAACAAATCATTTAAATTTAACAGTATTTAGAAAATATAATTAAAAGATATAAATTCACAAGCCAAAAAATGATCATTTTAGGCTAGAACGAAACTGAAACTAAAGTTGGGTCTCTCATTCGACACAAAATCAAATTTTTCTGTGAATATTATTAAATATTATTTACGTACTTCACTCGCTTCCAATATCCACATAAAAGAAAATGTTTTACATCAGGGCAGTAAAGTGATAACGCCTAACGGTACATATTTTACTACATAAACACTGAGCAGTGTGTGTTTGTGTTTAAAGTTACTGTTTTTTATTATGATAATGAACAGACAAAGGTGATATATATATATATATATATATATATATATATATATATATATATATATATATATATATATATATTCGTTGTTGTTGTTATGGCCTATATCTGACGTATTATTAAATGTGTTTTGTTGTTACTTTTTTGTCAGTTGTCCTATTTTTAGAGTAATTATTAATAGGCTAATAATAGGCCTATAATTAAATTTTTAAGTAGCCTAATAATTAATTTATTCTTGAAATAAAATGTAAGGCTTTAGAATTAAGATGGACATTTTAACAACGTCTGCCAATGACGTCTTTTTTATGTCTTTTCAACAAGTTATTGATGGGTGAGAGTGATACGCGAAACTTGCTTCGGAGTCCCGATCTGAATCAAATGTTTTGCAAACTCACTCCAAATTCCTGATCCCAAATAATTCGCGAAATGTGCTTCAGAGTCCCGATCTGAATCAAATGTTTTGCAAATTCACTCCGAAGTGATCTCAAAGGATTCGCGAAATGCGCTTCGGAGTCCCGATCTATCAAATGTTTTGCAAACTCACTCAGAAGTCCTGATCTCAAATAATTCGCGAAACGCGATTCGGAGTCCCGATCTGAATCAAATATTTTGCAAACTCACTCAGAAGTCCTGATCTCAAATGATTTGCGAAAGGCGCTTCGAGTCCCGAACTAGTTTTTTTTTTTTTAAAGAGTAGATTTAGAATAGTGAATGCTAAGATTAGAGGGTCAAATAAATATATGATAAATAATAATAATAATAAACAATGTAAACATAGTTAGGCTATTTAAGTTCCCCTCGCTCCACAAAAAATCATTTAAATTTAACAGTATTTAGAAAATATAATTAAAAGATATAGATTCACAAGCCAAAAGAATGATCATTTTAGGCTAGAATGAAACTGAAACTAAAGTTGGGTCTCTCATTCGACACAAAATCAAATTTTTCTGTAAATATTATTTACGTACTTCACTCGCTTCCAATATCCACATAAAATAAAATGTTTTACATCAGGGCAGTAAGGTGATAATGCTTAACGGTACAGATTTTACTACATAAACACTGAGCAGTGTGTGTTTGTGTTTAAAGTTACTGTTTTTTATTATGATAATGAACAGACAAAGGTGATATATATATATATATATATTCGTTGTTGTTGTTGTTATGGCCTATATCTGACATATTATTAAATGTGTTTTGTTGTTACTTTTTTGTCAGTTGTCCTATTTTTAGAGTAATTATTAATAGGCTAATAATAGGCCTATAATTAAATTTTTTCGTAGCCTAATAATTAATTTATTCTTGAAATAAAATTTAAGGCTTTAGAATTAAGATGGACATTTTAACGACGTCTGCCAATCAGTAGCGGTTTTAGGCACGGGCGAACCTGGCAGCCGCCCGGGGTTCATTTTTTTGTGACACATTGGGGGCAGCAGCACGAGCAGATAAACAAAAAATCCTCTATGTCGCGAAGCGGTTTTTCGTCATTTATATCATTTCACTGTGTGTGGAATTGGCAAATTGGCGCTCCCTGCAGCTGCCGGCGCCCCTGCTTGCTGAAAATATCCACTGAAGCTTTGTGTTGTGAGAGAAGTGTAAGGGAGTGGGGCGAGAGGCGCGTGCGACATTTCACCTCTGGGTCTCTCTCAAATGGAACGGGCAGGGCGGGGGTGGACGGGGACGGGGGATCCACACTAGTAATATAATTAATAATAGGCTAAAGTCAGTCACACACCTCGACTTTCTTCCAAATAACGCACATTTCATTCATAATGTTATAATACATGCCTATAGTTCCTGCAAATGAAACTAGGTAATACAAAACGATTATGTGGTCATCAAGGTGAATTGGTTTAGCCTTGACTTCTGGTCCTGAGTGACAGTTGGGGGGATGGGAAATCTATTGATTGTCGAGTGCCAAATAAACAGAGATGGAGAAGAAAAGGTCAAAGCCAGGTGCCCAATTTCGAAAAAAAAGAAAAGAAGAAGAGGAGAAACGAGCAAAAGATAAAGGTATGCAACTATTGTCTCTGTATGATTACAGTATCCATTTCATGAATGAAGGGCTAATGTTAATTGGTGGTGGGTATAACTCTTTGTTAACCTTTTTGCTATGATGCTTGCTATGCTTATACAACAATAATTTGGTTTCAACTCAATCATGAGATCTAATTTATAATATTGTGCTTTGCAATAAAACTGTTAAAAGTTCAGTTATCATTTCCATCAGTTGGTTTAACATTAGGCCCTGTAAATAACCAACGGCATTTTATTTGCTACACAGTATGCTAAGTATTGTTTCCTAAGTATAGTTTTACAAGTCATAACTAAAAGTGTGTCATGCGTATAATTTGAGGCAGTAACCTAATGGCACCTCCATGAAAGTTGGATTGATATACAAATTTTGGTTGAAAAATATCCTGAAACCCAAAAAGATTTTGTTTTTGCCTATACATATAATTTAAAGTCATTTTATTTTTTTAAACAACTGAGTCCCAGTGACCATAGCATAACGTGAATAAAATATAATTTTTCAATGTATTTTTTTTACTATTTGTTTCTATGCTCTAAAAAATGTGAAGACATAGGGGAAAAAAATGAAATAAATGTTTTTATTTTCCGGGTCTAGGAGGATATAGCGTGTAATGACAGACATTTAGTGTGTAAGAGCATGTTTATGTAACCCTTCTTTTATGTTTTGAGTCAATTTGACCCTAGGCTGTTTTAGCTTTATAAAACATTATCCTATGGTCTTTTGATTTCAAATGCAATTAAATTGCAATTTCAGGGGCACTTCTAAAATATTCGAAAGGGGTCTCGCCCAGGGTGTATTTCAATGTAGAACGGCCACTGCTGCCAATGACCTCTTTTTGATGTCTTTTCAACAAGTTATTGCTGTGTGGCAGTGATTCGCGAAACTTGCTTCGGAGTCCCGATCTGAATCAAATGTTTTGCAAACTCACTCCAAATTCCTGATCCCAAATAATTCGCGCAAGGCGCTCCTGAGTCCCGATCTGAATCAAATCTTTTGCAAACTCACTCTGAAGTGATCTCAAATGATTCGCGAAATGCGCTTCGGAGTCCCGATCTATCAAATGTTTTGCAAACTCACTCCGAAGTCCTGATCTCAAATAATTCGCGAAACGCGATTCGGAGTCCCGATCTGAATCAAATATTTTGCAAACTCACTCAGAAGTCCTGATCTCAAATGATTTGCGAAAGGCGCTGCCAGTCCCGAACTAGTTTTTTTTTTTAAAGAGTAGAATTAGAATAGTGAATGCTAAAGTTAGAGGGTCAAATAAATATATGATAAATAATAATAATAAAAAACAATGTAAACATAATTAGGCTATTTAAGTTCCCCTCGCTCCACAACAAATCATTTAAATTTAACAGTATTTAGAAAATATAATTAAAAGATATAAATTCATAAGCCAAAACAAATGATCATTTTAGGCTAGAATGAAACTGAAACTAAAGTTGGGTCTCTCATTCGACACAAAATCAAATTTTTCTATAAATATTGTTTCCGTACTTCACTCGCTTCCAATATCCACATAAACGAAAATGTTTTACATCAGGCCAGTAAGGTGATAAAGCTTAACGGTACAGATTTTACTACATAAACACTGAGCAGTGTGTGTTTGTGTTTAAAGTTACTGTTTTTTATTATGATAATGAACAGACAAAGGTGATAAAAATAAAAATATATATATTAAATATATATATATATATATATATATATATATATATATATATATATATATATATATATATATATATTCGTTGTTGTTGTTATGGCCTATATCTGACGTATTATTAAATGTGTTTTGTTGTTACTTTTTTGTCAGTTGTCCTATTTTTAGAGTAATTATTAATAGGCTAATAATAGGCCTATAATTATATTTTTACGTAGCCTAATAATTAATTTATTCTTGAAATAAAATGTAAGGCTTTAGAATTAAGATGGACATTTTAACGACGTCTGCCAATGACGTCTTTTTGATGTCTTTTCAACAAGTTATTGCTGGGTGGGAGTGATTCGCGAAACTTGCTTTAGAGTCCCGATCTGAATCAAATGTTTTGCAAACTCACTCCAAATTCCTGATCCCAAATAATTCGCGAAAGGCGCTTCTGAGTCCCGATCTGAATCAAATCTTTTGCAAACTCACTCCGAAGTGATCTCAAATGATTCGCGAAATGCGCTTCTGAGTCCCGATCTATCAATTTTTTTGCAAACTCACTCCAAAGTCCTGATCTCAAATAATTCGCGAAACGCGATTCGGAGTCCCGATCTGAATCAAATATTTTGCAAACTCACTCAGAAGTCCTGATCTCAAATGATTTGCGAAACGCGCTTCAGAGTCCCGATATAGTTTTTTTTTTTTTTTAAAGAGTAGATTTAGAATAGTGAATGCTAAGATTAGAGGGTCAAATAAATATATGATAAATAATAATAATAATAAACAATGTAAACATAGTTAGGCTATTTAAGTTCCCATCGTTCCACAACAAATCATTTAAATTTAACAGTATTTAGAAAATATAATTAAAAGATATAAATTCACAAGCCAAAAGAATGATCATTTTAGGCTAGAACGAAACTGAAACTAAAGTTGGGTCTCTCATTCGACACAAAATCAAATTTTTCTGTGAATATTATTAAATATTATTTACGTACTTCACTCGCTTCCAATATCCACATAAAAGAAAATGTTTTACATCAGGGCAGTAAAGTGATAACGCTTAACGGTACATATTTTACTACATAAACACTGAGCAGTGTGTGTTTGTGTTTAAAGTTACTGTTTTTTATTATGATAATGAACAGACAAAGGTGATATATATATATATATATATATATATATATATATATATATATATATTTGTTGTTGTTGTTATGGCCTATATCTGACGTATTATTAAATGTGTTTTGTTGTTACTTTTTTGTCAGTTGTCCTATTTTTAGAGTAATTATTAATAGGCTAATAATAGGCCTATAATTAAATTTTTAAGTAGCCTAATAATTAATTTATTCTTGAAATAAAATTTAAGGCTTTAGAATTAAGATGGACATTTTAACAACGTCTGCCAATGACGTCTTTTTGATGTCTTTTCAACAAGTCAGGGGCGCTGCTGAGGATTTTGGGCCCCATGAAAAGAATCTTGACAGGGCCCCCAACACAGCTGAGAGTTTTTTCATATTAATTTACATAAAATCATGCTCTTTTATGGTATTTTGACTATCATTCTCATATATTTAAGTCAATCAGACAATTGAACTCCATCCCATGTCCATCCACACCTGTAATTTGTCCTCTGTAATACTGCACTACTTCAGTACTGTATAATGTATATACTGTGCATAGCTGTACATGTATAATATAGTGTATTCACCACTGATCTATATATATAGATCAGTGGTATTCACATATATTTATATTTGTATGAATATTTGTACTGTACACTGGCAATGACAATAAAGTTAATCTAATCTAACCTGATATTTTTAACATGACAGTTGAAATGTAACGGAAACACTGAAGTGCGTTTGAGAAAATTGAGTTCCCTTATCATGCACTTTTAACATTCCAACAGCCACCAGCATTCATTTTAACCGCAACATTTAAACTTATGGTAAATATCTTTAACACTAGAATGAACATGGCATCATTTTGACCGTTTTGAAATTTGCATAGTCAGTAACTTTGTCTAAATAAATCACAAAGCCTTGCTGCTCCCTGACTTTTCCTAAAACTACACGAATTTTCATTAAAACTAGTTTAAATACTTATTGTGTGAATAAAAACAGAAATATAATAATTTCTATCTATAACGTCCACAGGCAGTGATTTTGCGCTGTTTAAATTGAGTTTTGCCGACGGTCTGGGTCAGATAATGTGAAAGTATTATGTGAAGATGGTTGGCAGAGATGAATCATGCTGTATTTGACAATATAGGGGACAGTGTAGTAATACAACTCCACATCATCTTCAAGAGAGGCACTGAAACCTCACAAACAGCTGATAGTTCGAGTTCATGAAGTTACTGCTTGCAAGACAGGTGCAACAGCGTGGACCGCAGCAGGGTGCTGAAAGTGGGCGCCGCCTCGTACAAAGATGCCGACACCGGCTGCAGGTGAGGCAAAGCTGTGCACCCTGCTCTATCGAAACGTGCCAACTTATCGAAAAATGCTACCGTAGAGACCTAGGGCCTCATGTACAAAGCGTGCGTACGCACAGAAAAGTGCCGTAGGTTACGATCATTGTCACGGGCGGGCCACTAATAATTTAGGCCTACTTACAAACCCACTTTTTTTCTTGTGAAATGTTGGGTAATATACTGTCGACCCTTTGCCTCTTTCACTTCTCTTATTTTTTTCTCTTTCCGTTTTTGACTTCCAGATTTTTCAGGCATTTTCACATCCTCTGTCAAGTTGAATCTGCCGGCGCTATTGTGTTGCTTTGGTTACTGGATACAATTTGGGCGGACTGAACCATTTTATGATAATCAAGAGGGGGAGAGGGGCCCACGGACGTTTGTGTTTCCTAAACAAATACATTTTTTGACACCAGGAAACCGCAAATAGAATAATTTAAAGTTAATAATTTTTACTATCAAATATTTTTTTTTAGCACCACAATTTTATTGGGGGCTTCTCTGGGCCCCCTCTTAGTCATGGGCCCCGAGAATCGTCATCGTTTACCCCCCCTTTACAGCGCCCCAGCAACAAGTTATTGATGGGTGAGAGTGATACGCTAAACTTGCTTCGGAGTCCCGATCTGAATCAAATGTTTTGCAAACTCACTCCAAATTCCTGATCCCAAATAATTCGCGAAAGGTGCTTCAGAGTCCCGATCTGAATCAAATGTTTTGCAAATTCACTCCGAAGTGATCTCAAAGGATTCGCGAAATGCGCTTCGGAGTCCCGATCTATCAAATGTTTTGCAAACTCACTCAGAAGTCCTGATCTCAAATAATTCGCGAAACGCGATTCGGAGTCCCGATCTGAATCAAATATTTTGCAAACTCACTCAGAAGTCCTGATCTCAAATGATTTGCGAAAGGCGCTTCGAGTCCCGAACTAGTTTTTTTTTTTTTAAAGAGTAGATTTAGAATAGTGACTGCTAAAGTTAGAGGGTCAAATAAATATATGATAAATAATAATAATAAAAAACAATGTAAACATAGTTAGGCTATTTAAGTTCCCCTCGCTCCACAAAAAATCATTTAAATTTAACAGTATTTAGAAAATATAATTAAAAGATATAGATTCACAAGCCAAAAGAATGATCATTTTAGGCTAGAATGAAACTGAAACTAAAGTTGGGTCTCTCATTCGACACAAAATCTAATTTTTCTGTAAATATTATTTACGTACTTCACTCGCTTCCAATATCCACATAAAAGAAAATGTTTTACATCAGGGCAGTAAGGTGATAATGCTTAACGGTACAGATTTTACTACATAAACACTTAGCAGTGTGTGTTTGTGTTTAAAGTTACTGTTTTTTATTATGATAAAGAACAGACAAAGGTGATATATATATATATATATATATATATATATATATATATATATATATATATATATATATATATATATATATATATATATATATATATATTCGTTGTTGTTGTTATGGCCTATATCTGACATATTATTAAATGTGTTTTGTTGTTACTTTTTTGTCAGTTGTCATATTTTTAGAGTAATTATTAATAGGCTAATAATAGGCCTATAATTAAATTTTTACGTAGCCTAATAATTAATTTATTCTTGAAATAAAATTTAAGGCTTTAGAATTAAGATGGACATTTTAACGACGTCTGCCAATCAGTAGCGGTTTTAGGCACGGGCGAACCTGGCAGCCGCCCGGGGTTCATTTTTTCGTGACACATTGGGGGCAGCAGCACGAGCAGATAAACAAAAAATCCTCTATGTCGCGAAGCGGTTTTTCGTCATTTATATCATTTCACTGTGTGTGGAATTGGCAAATTGGCGCTCCCTGCAGCTGCCGGCGCCACTGCTTGCTGAAAATATCCACTGAAGCTTTGTGTTGTGAGAGAAGTGTAAGGGAGTGGGGCGAGAGGCGCGTGCGACATTTCACCTCTGGGTCTCTCTCAAATGGAACGGGCAGGGCGGGGGTGGACGGGGACGGGGGATCCACACTAGTAATATAATTAATAATAGGCTAAAGTCAGTCACACACCTCGACTTTCTTCCAAATAACGCACATTTCATTCATAATGTTATAATACATGCCTATAGTTCCTGCAAATGAAACTAGGTAATACAAAACGATTATGTGGTCATCAAGGTGAATTGGTTTAGCCTTGACTTCTGGTCCTGAGTGACAGTTGGGGGGATGGGAAATCTGTTGATTGTCGAGTGCCAAATAAACAGAGATGGAGAAGAAAAGGTCAAAGCCAGGTGCCCAATTTCGAAAAAAAAGAAAAGAAGAAGAGGAGAAACGAGCAAAAGATAAAGGTATGCAACTATTGTCTCTGTATGATTACAGTATCCATTTCATGAATGAAGGGCTAATGTTAATTGGTGGTGGGTATAACTCTTTGTTAACCTTTTTGCTATGATGCTTGCTATGCTTATACAACAATAATTTGGTTTCAACTCAATCATGAGATCTAATTTATAATATTGTGCTTTGCAATAAAGCTGTTAAAAGTTCAGTTATCATTTCCATCAGTTGGTTTAACATTTGGCCCTGTAAATAACCAACGGCATTTTATTTGCTACACAGTATGCTAAGTATTGTTTCCTAAGTATAGTTTTACAAGTCATGCGTATAATTTGAGGCAGTAACCTAATGGCACCTCCATGAAAGTTGGATTGATATACAAATTTTGGTTGAAAAATATCCTGAAACCCAAAAAGATTTTGTTTTAGCCTATACATATAATTTAAAGTCATTTTATTTTTTTAAACAACTGAGTCCCAGTGACCATAGCATAACGTGAATAAAATATAATTTTTCAATGTATTTTTTTTACTATTTGTTTCTATGCTCTAAAAAATGTGAAGACATGGGGGAAAAAAATGAAATAAATGTTTTTATTTTCCGGGTCTAGGAGGATATAGCGTGTAATGACAGACATTTAGTGTGTAAGAGCATGTTTATGTAACCCTTCTTTTATGTTTTGAGTCAATTTGACCCTAGGCTGTTTTAGCTTTATAAAACATTATCCTATGGTCTTTTGATTTCAAATGCAATTAAATTGCAATTTCAGGGGCACTTCTAAAATATTCGAAAGGGGTCTCGCCCAGGGTGTATTTCAATGTAGAACGGCCACTGCTGCCAATGACCTCTTTTTGATGTCTTTTCAACAAGTTATTGCTGGGTGGCAGTGATTCGCGAAACTTGCTTCGGAGTCCCGATCTGAATCAAATGTTTTGCAAACTCACTCCAAATTCCTGATCCCAAATAATTCGCGCAAGGCGCTCCTGAGTCCCGATCTGAATCAAATCTTTTGCAAACTCACTCTGAAGTGATCTCAAATGATTCGCGAAATGCGCTTCGGAGTCCCGATCTATCAAATGTTTTGCAAACTCACTCCGAAGTCCTGATCTCAAATAATTCGCGAAACGCGATTCGGAGTGCCGATCTGAATCAAATATTTTGCAAACTCACTCAGAAGTCCTGATCTCAAATGATTTGCGAAAGGCGCTTCCAGTCCCGAACTAGTTTTTTTTTTTTTTAAAGAGTAGATTTAGAATAGTGAATGCTAAAGTTAGAGGGTCAAATAAATATATGATAAATAATAATAATAAAAAACAATGTAAAGATAATTAGGCTATTTAAGTTCCCCTCGCTCCACAACAAATCCTTTAAATTTAACAGTATTTAGAAAATATAATTAAAAGATATAAATTCACAAGCCAAAACAAATAATCATTTTAGGCTAGAATGAAACTGAAACTAAAGTTGGGTCTCTCATTCGACACAAAATCAAATTTTTCTATAAATATTGTTTCCGTACTTCACTCGCTTCCAATATCCACATAAAAGAAAATGTTTTACATCAGGCCAGTAAGGTGATAAAGCTTAACGGTACAGATTTTACTACATAAACACTGAGCAGTGTGTGTTTGTGTTTAAAGTTACTGTTTTTTATTATGATAATGAACAGACAAAGGTGATAAAAATAAAAATATATATATTAAATATATATATATATATATATATATATATATATATATATATATATATATATATATATATATATATATATATATATATATATATATATATTCGTTGTTGTTGTTATGGCCTATATCTGACGTATTATTAAATGTGTTTTGTTGTTACCTTTTTGTCAGTTGTCCTATTTTTAGAGTAATTATTAATAGGCTAATAATAGGCCTATAATTATATTTTTACGTAGCCTAATAATTAATTTATTCTTGAAATAAAATGTAAGGCTTTAGAATTAAGATGGACATTTTAAGGACGTCTGCCAATGACGTCTTTTTGATGTCTTTTCAACAAGTTATTGCTGGGTGGCAGTGATTCGCGAAACTTGCTTTAGAGTCCCGATCTGAATCAAATGTTTTGCAAACTCACTCCAAATTCCTGATCTCAAATAATTCGCGAAACGCGATTCGGAGTCCCGATCTGAATCAAATCTTTTGCAAACTCACTCAGAAGTCCTGATCTCAAATGATTTGCGAAACGCGCTTCAGAGTCCCGATATAGTTTTTTTTTTTTTTTAAAGAGTAGATTTAGAATAGTGAATGCTAAGATTAGAGGGTCAAATAAATATATGATAAATAATAATAATAATAAACAATGTAAACATAGTTAGGCTATTTAAGTTCCCATCGTTCCACAACAAATCATTTAAATTTAACAGTATTTAGAAAATATAATTAAAAGATATAAATTCACAAGCCAAAAGAATGATCATTTTAGGCTAGAACGAAACTGAAACTAAAGTTGGGTCTCTCATTCGACACAAAATCAAATTTTTCTGTAAATATTATTAAATATTATTTACGTACTTCACTCGCTTCCAATATCCACATAAAAGAAAATGTTTTATCTTTTGCAAACTCACTCCGAAGTGATCTCAAATGATTCGCGAAATGCGCTTCTGAGTACCGATCTATCAATTTTCTTGCAAACTCACTCCAAAGTCCTGATCTCAAATAATTCGCGAAACGCGATTCGGAGTCCCGATCTGAATCAAATATTTTGCAAACTCACTCAGAAGTCCTGATCTCAAATGATTTGCGAAACGCGCTTCAGAGTCCCGATATAGTTTTTTTTTTTTTTTAAAGAGTAGATTTAGAATAGTGAATGCTAAGATTAGAGGGTCAAATAAATATATGATAAACAATAATAATAATAAACAATGTAAACATAGTTAGGCTATTTAAGTTCCCATCGTTCCACAACAAATCATTTAAATTTAACAGTATTTAGAAAATATAATTAAAAGATATAAATTCACAAGCCAAAAGAATGATCATTTTAGGCTAGAACGAAACTGAAACTAAAGTTGGGTCTCTCATTCCACACAAAATCAAATTTTTCTGTGAATATTATTAAATATTATTTACGTACTTCACTCGCTTCCAATATCCACATAAAAGAAAATGTTTTACATCAGGGCAGTAAAGTGATAACGCTTAACGGTACAGATTTTACTACATAAACACTGAGCAGTGTGTGTTTGTGTTTAAAGTTACTGTTTTTTATTATGATAATGAACAGACAAAGGTGATAAAAATAAAAATATATATATTAAATATATATATATATATATATATATATATATATATTCGTTGCTGTTGTTATGGCCTATATCTGACGTATTATTAAATGTGTTTTGTTGTTACTTTTTTGTCAGTTGTCCTATTTTTAGAGTAATTATTAATAGGCTAATAATAGGCCTATAATTATATTTTTACGTAGCCTAATAATTAATTTATTCTTGAAATAAAATGTAAGGCTTTAGAATTAAGATGGACATTTTAACGACGTCTGCCAATGACGTCTTTTTGATGTCTTTTCAACAAGTTATTGCTGGGTGGGAGTGATTCGCGAAACTTGCTTTAGAGTCCCGATCTGAATCAAATGTTTTGCAAACTCACGCCAAATTCCTGATCCCAAATAATTCGCGAAAGGCGCTTCTGAGTCCCGATCTGAATCAAATCTTTTGCAAACTCACTCCGAAGTGATCTCAAATGATTTGCGAAATGCGCTTCTGAGTCCCGATCTATCAATTTTTTTGCAAACTCACTCCAAAGTCCTGATCTCAAATAATTCGCGAAACGCGATTCGGAGTCCCGATCTGAATCAAATATTTTGCAAACTCACTCAGAAGTCCTGATCTCAAATGATTTGCAAAACGCGCTTCAGAGTCCCGATATAGTTTTTTTTTTTAAAGAGTAGATTTAGAATAGTGAATGCTAAGATTAGAGGGTCAAATAAATATATGATAAATAATAATAATAATAAACAATGTAAACATAGTTAGGCTATTTAAGTTCCCATCGTTCCACAACAAATCATTTAAATTTAACAGTATTTAGAAAATATAATTAAAAGATATAAATTCTCAAGCCAAAAGAATGATCATTTTAGGCTAGAACGAAACTGAAACTAAAGTTGGGTCTCTCATTCGACACAAAATCAAATTTTTCTGTGAATATTATTAAATATTATTTACGTACTTCACTCGCTTCCAATATCCACATAAAAGAAAATGTTTTACATCAGGGCAGTAAAGTGATAACGCTTAACGGTACATATTTTACTACATAAACACTGAGCATTGTGTGTTTGTGTTTAAAGTTACTGTTTTTTATTATGATAATGAACAGACAAAGGTGATATATATATATATATATATATATATATATATATATATTTGTTGTTGTTGTTATGGCCTATATCTGACGTATTATTAAATGTGTTTTGTTGTTACTTTTTTGTCAGTTGTCCTATTTTTAGAGTAATTATTAATAGGCTAATAATAGGCCTATAATTAAATTTTTAAGTAGCCTAATAATTAATTTATTCTTGAAATAAAATGTAAGGCTTTAGAATTAAGATGGACATTTTAACAACGTCTGCCAATGACGTCTTTTTGATGTCTTTTCAACAAGTTATTGATGGGTGAGAGTGATACGCGAAACTTGCTTCGGAGTCCCGATCTGAATCAAATGTTTTGCAAACTCACTCCAAATTCCTGATCCCAAATAATTCGCGAAACGCGATTCGGAGTCCCGATCTGAATCAAATCTTTTGCAAACTCACTCAGAAGTCCTGATCTCAAATGATTTGCGAAACGCGCTTCAGAGTCCCGATATAGTTTTTTTTTTTTTTAAAGAGTAGATTTAGAATAGTGAATGCTAAGATTAGAGGGTCAAATAAATATATGATAAATAATAATAATAATAAACAATGTAAACATAGTTAGGCTATTTAAGTTCCCATCGTTCCACAACAAATCATTTAAATTTAACAGTATTTAGAAAATATAATTAAAAGATATAAATTCACAAGCCAAAAGAATGATCATTTTAGGCTAGAACGAAACTGAAACTAAAGTTGGGTCTCTCATTCGACACAAAATCAAATTTTTCTGTAAATATTATTAAATATTATTTACGTACTTCACTCGCTTCCAATATCCACATAAAAGAAAATGTTTTATCTTTTGCAAACTCACTCCGAAGTGATCTCAAATGATTCGCGAAATGCGCTTCTGAGTCCCGATCTATCAATTTTCTTGCAAACTCACTCCAAAGTCCTGATCTCAAATAATTCGCGAAACGCGATTCGGAGTCCCGATCTGAATCAAATATTTTGCAAACTCACTCAGAAGTCCTGATCTCAAATGATTTGCGAAACGCGCTTCAGAGTCCCGATATAGTTTTTTTTTTTTTTTAAAGAGTAGATTTAGAATAGTGAATGCTAAGATTAGAGGGTCAAATAAATATATGATAAACAATAATAATAATAAACAATGTAAACATAGTTAGGCTATTTAAGTTCCCATCGTTCCACAACAAATCATTTAAATTTAACAGTATTTAGAAAATATAATTAAAAGATATAAATTCACAAGCCAAAAGAATGATCATTTTAGGCTAGAACGAAACTGAAACTAAAGTTGGGTCTCTCATTCCACACAAAATCAAATTTTTCTGTGAATATTATTAAACATTATTTACGTACTTCACTCGCTTCCAATATCCACATAAAAGAAAATGTTTTACATCAGGGCAGTAAAGTGATAACGCTTAACGGTACAGATTTTACTACATAAACACTGAGCAGTGTGTGTTTGTGTTTAAAGTTACTGTTTTTTATTATGATAATGAACAGACAAAGGTGATAAAAATAAAAATATATATATTAAATATATATATATATATATATATATATATATATATATATATATATATATATATATATATATATATATATATATATATATTCGTTGCTGTTGTTATGGCCTATATCTGACGTATTATTAAATGTGTTTTGTTGTTACTTTTTTGTCAGTTGTCCTATTTTTAGAGTAATTATTAATAGGCTAATAATAGGCCTATAATTATATTTTTACGTAGCCTAATAATTAATTTATTCTTGAAATAAAATGTAAGGCTTTAGAATTAAGATGGACATTTTAACGACGTCTGCCAATGACGTCTTTTTGATGTCTTTTCAACAAGTTATTGCTGGGTGGGAGTGATTCGCGAAACTTGCTTTAGAGTCCCGATCTGAATCAAATGTTTTGCAAACTCACGCCAAATTCCTGATCCCAAATAATTCGCGAAAGGCGCTTCTGAGTCCCGATCTGAATCAAATCTTTTGCAAACTCACTCCGAAGTGATCTCAAATGATTTGCGAAATGCGCTTCTGAGTCCCGATCTATCAATTTTTTTGCAAACTCACTCCAAAGTCCTGATCTCAAATAATTCGCGAAACGCGATTCGGAGTCCCGATCTGAATCAAATATTTTGCAAACTCACTCAGAAGTCCTGATCTCAAATGATTTGCAAAACGCGCTTCAGAGTCCCGATATAGTTTTTTTTTTTAAAGAGTAGATTTAGAATAGTGAATGCTAAGATTAGAGGGTCAAATAAATATATGATAAATAATAATAATAATAAACAATGTAAACATAGTTAGGCTATTTAAGTTCCCATCGTTCCACAACAAATCATTTAAATTTAACAGTATTTAGAAAATATAATTAAAAGATATAAATTCTCAAGCCAAAAGAATGATCATTTTAGGCTAGAACGAAACTGAAACTAAAGTTGGGTCTCTCATTCGACACAAAATCAAATTTTTCTGTGAATATTATTAAATATTATTTACGTACTTCACTCGCTTCCAATATCCACATAAAAGAAAATGTTTTACATCAGGGCAGTAAAGTGATAACGCTTAACGGTACATATTTTACTACATAAACACTGAGCAGTGTGTGTTTGTGTTTAAAGTTACTGTTTTTTATTATGATAATGAACAGACAAAGGTGATATATATATATATATATATATATATATATATATATATATATATATATATATATATATATATATATATATATATATATATATATATATATTTGTTGTTGTTGTTATGGCCTATATCTGACGTATTATTAAATGTGTTTTGTTGTTACTTTTTTGTCAGTTGTCCTATTTTTAGAGTAATTATTAATAGGCTAATAATAGGCCTATAATTAAATTTTTAAGTAGCCTAATAATTAATTTATTCTTGAAATAAAATGTAAGGCTTTAGAATTAAGATGGACATTTTAACAACGTCTGCCAATGACGTCTTTTTGATGTCTTTTCAACAAGTTATTGATGGGTGAGAGTGATACGCGAAACTTGCTTCGGAGTCCCGATCTGAATCAAATGTTTTGCAAACTCACTCCAAATTCCTGATCCCAAATAATTCGCGAAATGTGCTTCAGAGTCCCGATCTGAATCAAATGTTTTGCAAATTCACTCCGAAGTGATCTCAAAGGATTCGCGAAATGCGCTTCGGAGTCCCGATCTATCAAATGTTTTGCAAACTCACTCAGAAGTCCTGATCTCAAATGATTTGCGAAAGGCCCTTCGAGTCCCGAACTAGTTTTTTTTTTTAAAGAGTAGATTTAGAATAGTGACTGCTAAAGTTAGAGGGTCAAATAAATATATGATAAATAATAATAATAAAAAACAATGTAAACATAGTTAGGCTATTTAAGTTCCCCTCGCTCCACAAAAAATCATTTAAATTTAACAGTATTTAGAAAATATAATTAAAAGATATAGATTCACAAGCCAAAAGAATGATCATTTTAGGCTAGAATGAAACTGAAACTAAAGTTGGGTCTCTCATTCGACACAAAATCAAATTTTTCTGTAAATATTATTTACGTACTTCACTCGCTTCCAATATCCACATAAAAGAAAATGTTTTACATCAGGGCAGTAAGGTGATAATGCTTAACGGTACAGATTTTACTACATAAACACTGAGCAGTGTGTGTTTGTGTTTAAAGTTACTGTTTTTTATTATGATAATGAACAGACAAAGGTGATATATATATATATATATATATATATATATATATATATATATATATATATATATATATATATATATATACATATATATATATATATATATATATATATATCATATATATATATATATATATATATATATATATATATATATATATATATATGTATGTATATATATATATATATATATATATATATATATATATATATATATATATATTCGTTGTTGTTGTTTTTATGGCCTATATCTGACATATTATGAAATGTGTTTTGTTGTTACTTTTTTGCCAGTTGTCCTATTTTTAGAGTAATTATTAATAGGCTAATAATAGGCTTATAATTAAATTTTTACGTAGCCTAATAATTAATTTATTCTTGAAATAAAATTTAAGGCTTTAGAATTAAGATGGACATTTTAACGACGTCTGCCAATCAGTAGCGGTTTTAGGCACGGGCGAACCTGGCAGCCGCCCGGGGTTCATTTTTTCGTGACATATTGGGGGCAGCAGCACGAGCAGATAAACAAAAAATCCTCTATGTCGCGAAGCGGTTTTTCGTCATTTATATCATTTCACTGTGTGTGGAATTGGCAAATTGGCGCTCCCTGCAGCTGCCGGCGCCCCTGCTTGCTGAAAATATCCACTGAAGCTTTGTGTTGTGAGAGAAGTGTAAGGGAGTGGGGCGAGAGGCGCGTGCGACATTTCACCTCTGGGTCTCTCTCAAATGGAACGGGCAGGGCGGGGGTGGACGGGGACGGGGGATCCACACTAGTAATATAATTAATAATAGGCTAAAGTCAGTCACACACCTCGACTTTCTTCCAAATAACGCACATTTCATTCATAATGTTATAATACATGCCTATAGTTCCTGCAAATGAAACTAGGTAATACAAAACGATTATGTGGTCATCAAGGTGAATTGGTTTAGCCTTGACTTCTGGTCCTGAGTGACATTTGGGGGGATGGGAAATCTGTTGAAAGTGAAAGTGAAAGTGAAGTGACATTCAGCCAAGTATGGTGACCCATACTCAGAATTTGTGCTCTGCATTTAACCCATCCGAAATGCACACACACAGAGCAGTGAACACACACACACACTGTGAGCACACACCCGAAGCAGTGGGCAGCCATTTATGCTGCGGCGCCCGGGGAGCAGTTGGGGGTTCGATGTCTTGCTCAAGGGCACCTAAGTCGTGGTATTGAAGGTGGAGAGAGAACTGTACATGCACTCCCCCCACCCACAATTCCGTCCGGCCCGAGACTAGAACTCACAACCCTTCGATTGGGAGTCCAACCCTCTAACCATTAGGCCACGACTTCCCAAAAGATTGTCGAGTGCCAAATAAACAGAGATGGAGAAGAAAAGGTCAAAGCCAGGTGCCCAATTTCGAAAAAAAAGAAAAGAAGAAGAGGAGAAACGAGCAAAAGATAAAGGTATGCAACTATTGTCTCTGTATGATTACAGTATCCATTTCATGAATGAAGGGCTAATGTTAATTGGTGGTGGGTATAACTCTTTGTTAACCTTTTTGCTATGATGCTTGCTATGCTTATACAACAATAATTTGGTTTCAACTCAATCATGAGATCTAATTTATAATATTGTGCTTTGCAATAAAGCTGTTAAAAGTTCAGTTATCATTTCCATCAGTTGGTTTAACATTAGGCCCTGTAAATAACCAACGGCATTTTATTTGCTACACAGTATGCTAAGTATTGTTTCCTAAGTATAGTTTTACAAGTCATGCGTATAATTTGAGGCAGTAACCTAATGGCACCTCCATGAAAGTTGGATTGATATACAAATTTTGGTTGAAAAATATCCTGAAACCCAAAAAGATTTTGTTTTAGCCTATACATATAATTTAAAGTCATTTTATTTTTTTAAACAACTGAGTCCCAGTGACCATAGCATAACGTGAATAAAATATAATTTTTCAATGTATTTTTTTTACTATTTGTTTCTATGCTCTAAAAAATGTGAAGACATGGGGGAAAAAAATGAAATAAATGTTTTTATTTTCCGGGTCTAGGAGGATATAGCGTGTAATGACAGACATTTAGTGTGTAAGAGCATGTTTATGTAACCCTTCTTTTATGTTTTGAGTCAATTTGACCCTAGGCTGTTTTAGCTTTATAAAACATTATCCTATGGTCTTTTGATTTCAAATGCAATTAAATTGCAATTTCAGGGGCACTTCTAAAATATTCGAAAGGGGTCTCGCCCAGGGTGTATTTCAATGTAGAACGGCCACTGCTGCCAATGACCTCTTTTTGATGTCTTTTCAACAAGTTATTGCTGGGTGGCAGTGATTCGCGAAACTTGCTTCGGAGTCCCGATCTGAATCAAATGTTTTGCAAACTCACTCCAAATTCCTGATCCCAAATAATTCGCGCAAGGCGCTCCTGAGTCCCGATCTGAATCAAATCTTTTGCAAACTCACTCTGAAGTGATCTCAAATGATTCGCGAAATGCGCTTCGGAGTCCCGATCTATCAAATGTTTTGCAAACTCACTCCGAAGTCCTGATCTCAAATAATTCGCGAAACGCGATTCGGAGTGCCGATCTGAATCAAATATTTTGCAAACTCACTCAGAAGTCCTGATCTCAAATGATTTGCGAAAGGCGCTTCCAGTCCCGAACTAGTTTTTTTTTTTTTAAAGAGTAGATTTAGAATAGTGAATGCTAAAGTTAGAGGGTCAAATAAATATATGATAAATAATAATAATAAAAAACAATGTAAACATAATTAGGCTATTTAAGTTCCCCTCGCTCCACAACAAATCCTTTAAATTTAACAGTATTTAGAAAATATAATTAAAAGATATAAATTCACAAGCCAAAACAAATAATCATTTTAGGCTAGAATGAAACTGAAACTAAAGTTGGGTCTCTCATTCGACACAAAATCAAATTTTTCTATAAATATTGTTTCCGTACTTCACTCGCTTCCAATATCCACATAAAAGAAAATGTTTTACATCAGGCCAGTAAGGTGATAAAGCTTAACGGTACAGATTTTACTACATAAACACTGAGCAGTGTGTGTTTGTGTTTAAAGTTACTGTTTTTTATTATGATAATGAACAGACAAAGGTGATAAAAATAAAAATATATATATATTAAATATATATATATATATATATATATATATATATATATATATATATATATATATATTCGTTGTTGTTGTTATGGCCTATATCTGACGTATTATTAAATGTGTTTTGTTGTTACCTTTTTGTCAGTTGTCCTATTTTTAGAGTAATTATTAATAGGCTAATAATAGGCCTATAATTATATTTTTACGTAGCCTAATAATTAATTTATTCTTGAAATAAAATGTAAGGCTTTAGAATTAAGATGGACATTTTAACGACGTCTGCCAATGACGTCTTTTTGATGTCTTTTCAACAAGTTATTGCTGGGTGGCAGTGATTCGCGAAACTTGCTTTAGAGTCCCGATCTGAATCAAATGTTTTGCAAACTCACTCCAAATTCCTGATCTCAAATAATTCGCGAAACGCGATTCGGAGTCCCGATCTGAATCAAATCTTTTGCAAACTCACTCAGAAGTCCTGATCTCAAATGATTTGCGAAACGCGCTTCAGAGTCCCGATATAGTTTTTTTTTTTTAAAGAGTAGATTTAGAATAGTGAATGCTAAGATTAGAGGGTCAAATAAATATATGATAAATAATAATAATAATAAACAATGTAAACATAGTTAGGCTATTTAAGTTCCCATCGTTCCACAACAAATCATTTAAATTTAAAAGTATTTAGAAAATATAATTAAAAGATATAAATTCACAAGCCAAAAGAATGATCATTTTAGGCTAGAACGAAACTGAAACTAAAGTTGGGTCTCTCATTCGACACAAAATCAAATTTTTCTGTAAATATTATTAAATATTATTTACGTACTTCACTCGCTTTCAATATCCACATAAAAGAAAATGTTTTACATCAGGGCAGTAAAGTGATAACGCTTAACGGTACATATTTTACTACATAAACACTGAGCAGTGTGTGTTTGTGTTTAAAGTTACTGTTTTTTATTATGATAATGAACAGACAAAGGTGATATATATATATATATATATATATATATATATATATATATATATATATATATATATATATATATATATATATATATATATATATATTCTTTGTTGTTGTTATGGCCTATATCTGACGTATTATTAAATGTGTTTTGTTGTTACTTTTTTGTCAGTTGTCCTATTTTTAGAGTAATTATTAATAGGCTAATAATAGGCCTATAATTATATTTTTACGTAGCCTAATAATTAATTTATTCTTGAAATAAAATGTAAGGCTTTAGAATTAAGATAGACATTTTAACGACGTCTGCCAATGACGTCTTTTTGATGTCTTTTCAACAAGTTATTGCTGGGTGGGAGTGATTCGCGAAACTTGCTTTAGAGTCCCGATCTGAATCAAATGTTTTGCAAACTCACGCCAAATTCCTGATCCCAAATAATTCGCGAAAGGCGCTTCTGAGTCCCGATCTGAATCAAATCTTTTGCAAACTCACTCCGAAGTGATCTCAAATGATTCGCGAAATGCGCTTCTGAGTCCCGATCTATCAATTTTTTTGCAAACTCACTCCAAAGTCCTGATCTCAAATAATTCGCGAAACGCGATTCGGAGTCCCGATCTGAATCAAATATTTTGCAAACTCACTCAGAAGTCCTGATCTCAAATGATTTGCAAAACGCGCTTCAGAGTCCCGATATAGTTTTTTTTTTTTAAAGAGTAGATTTAGAATAGTGAATGCTAAGATTAGAGGGTCAAATAAATATATGATAAATAATAATAATAATAAACAATGTAAACATAGTTAGGCTATTTAAGTTCCCATCGTTCCACAACAAATCATTTAAATTTAACAGTATTTAGAAAATATAATTAAAAGATATAAATTCACAAGCCAAAAGAATGATCATTTTAGGCTAGAACGAAACTGAAACTAAAGTTGGGTCTCTCATTCGACACAAAATCAAATTTTTCTGTGAATATTATTAAATATTATTTACGTACTTCACTCGCTTCCAATATCCACATAAAAGAAAATGTTTTACATCAGGGCAGTAAAGTGATAACGCTTAACGGTACAGATTTTACTACATAAACACTGAGCAGTGTGTGTTTGTGTTTAAAGTTACTGTTTTTTATTATGATAATGAACAGACAAAGGTGATAAAAATAAAAATATATATATTAAATATATATATATATATATATATATATATATATATATATATATATATATATATATATATATATATATATATATATATATTCGTTGTTGTTGTTATGGCCTATATCTGACGTATTATTAAATGTGTTTTGTTGTTACTTTTTTGTCAGTTGTCCTATTTTTAGAGTAATTATTAATAGGCTAATAATAGGCCTATAATTATATTTTTACGTAGCCTAATAATTAATTTATTCTTGAAATAAAATGTAAGGCTTTAGAATTAAGATGGACATTTTAACGACGTCTGCCAATGACGTCTTTTTGATGTCTTTTCAACAAGTTATTGCTGGGTGGGAGTGATTCGCGAAACTTGCTTCGGAGTCCCGATCTGAATCAAATGTTTTGCAAACTCACTCCAAATTCCTGATCCCAAATAATTCGCGCAAGGCGCTCCTGAGTCCCGATCTGAATCAAATCTTTTGCAAACTCACTCTGAAGTGATCTCAAATGATTCGCGAAATGCGCTTCGGAGTCCCGATCTATCAAATGTTTTGCAAACTCACTCCGAAGTCCTGATCTCAAATAATTCGCGAAACGCGATTCGGAGTGCCGATCTGAATCAAATATTTTGCAAACTCACTCAGAAGTCCTGATCTCAAATGATTTGCGAAAGGCGCTTCCAGTCCCGAACTAGTTTTTTTTTTTTTTAAAGAGTAGATTTAGAATAGTGAATGCTAAAGTTAGAGGGTCAAATAAATATATGATAAATAATAATAATAAAAAACAATGTAAACATAATTAGGCTATTTAAGTTCCCCTCGCTCCACAACAAATCCTTTAAATTTAACAGTATTTAGAAAATATAATTAAAAGATATAAATTCACAAGCCAAAACAAATAATCATTTTAGGCTAGAATGAAACTGAAACTAAAGTTGGGTCTCTCATTCGACACAAAATCAAATTTTTCTATAAATATTGTTTCCGTACTTCACTCGCTTCCAATATCCACATAAAAGAAAATGTTTTACATCAGGCCAGTAAGGTGATAAAGCTTAACGGTACAGATTTTACTACATAAACACTGAGCAGTGTGTGTTTGTGTTTAAAGTTACTGTTTTTTATTATGATAATGAACAGACAAAGGTGATAAAAATAAAAATATATATATATTAAATATATATATATATATATATATATATATATATATATATATATATATATATATATATATATATATATATTCGTTGTTGTTGTTATGGCCTATATCTGACGTATTATTAAATGTGTTTTGTTGTTACCTTTTTGTCAGTTGTCCTATTTTTAGAGTAATTATTAATAGGCTAATAATAGGCCTATAATTATATTTTTACGTAGCCTAATAATTAATTTATTCTTGAAATAAAATGTAAGGCTTTAGAATTAAGATGGACATTTTAACGACGTCTGCCAATGACGTCTTTTTGATGTCTTTTCAACAAGTTATTGCTGGGTGGCAGTGATTCGCGAAACTTGCTTTAGAGTCCCGATCTGAATCAAATGTTTTGCAAACTCACTCCAAATTCCTGATCTCAAATAATTCGCGAAACGCGATTCGGAGTCCCGATCTGAATCAAATCTTTTGCAAACTCACTCAGAAGTCCTGATCTCAAATGATTTGCGAAACGCGCTTCAGAGTCCCGATATAGTTTTTTTTTTTTAAAGAGTAGATTTAGAATAGTGAATGCTAAGATTAGAGGGTCAAATAAATATATGATAAATAATAATAATAATAAACAATGTAAACATAGTTAGGCTATTTAAGTTCCCATCGTTCCACAACAAATCATTTAAATTTAAAAGTATTTAGAAAATATAATTAAAAGATATAAATTCACAAGCCAAAAGAATGATCATTTTAGGCTAGAACGAAACTGAAACTAAAGTTGGGTCTCTCATTCGACACAAAATCAAATTTTTCTGTAAATATTATTAAATATTATTTACGTACTTCACTCGCTTCCAATATCCACATAAAAGAAAATGTTTTACATCAGGGCAGTAAAGTGATAACGCTTAACGGTACATATTTTACTACATAAACACTGAGCAGTGTGTGTTTGTGTTTAAAGTTACTGTTTTTTTATTATGATAATGAACAGACAAAGGTGATATATATATATATATATATATATATATATATATATATATATATATATATATATATATATATATATATATATATATATTCTTTGTTGTTGTTATGGCCTATATCTGACGTATTATTAAATGTGTTTTGTTGTTACTTTTTTGTCAGTTGTCCTATTTTTAGAGTAATTATTAATAGGCTAATAATAGGCCTATAATTATATTTTTACGTAGCCTAATAATTAATTTATTCTTGAAATAAAATGTAAGGCTTTAGAATTAAGATAGACATTTTAACGACGTCTGCCAATGACGTCTTTTTGATGTCTTTTCAACAAGTTATTGCTGGGTGGGAGTGATTCGCGAAACTTGCTTTAGAGTCCCGATCTGAATCAAATGTTTTGCAAACTCACGCCAAATTCCTGATCCCAAATAATTCGCGAAAGGCGCTTCTGAGTCCCGATCTGAATCAAATCTTTTGCAAACTCACTCCGAAGTGATCTCAAATGATTCGCGAAATGCGCTTCTGAGTCCCGATCTATCAATTTTTTTGCAAACTCACTCCAAAGTCCTGATCTCAAATAATTCGCGAAACGCGATTCGGAGTCCCGATCTGAATCAAATATTTTGCAAACTCACTCAGAAGTCCTGATCTCAAATGATTTGCAAAACGCGCTTCAGAGTCCCGATATAGTTTTTTTTTTTTAAAGAGTAGATTTAGAATAGTGAATGCTAAGATTAGAGGGTCAAATAAATATATGATAAATAATAATAATAATAAACAATGTAAACATAGTTAGGCTATTTAAGTTCCCATCGTTCCACAACAAATCATTTAAATTTAACAGTATTTAGAAAATATAATTAAAAGATATAAATTCACAAGCCAAAAGAATGATCATTTTAGGCTAGAACGAAACTGAAACTAAAGTTGGGTCTCTCATTCGACACAAAATCAAATTTTTCTGTGAATATTATTAAATATTATTTACGTACTTCACTCGCTTCCAATATCCACATAAAAGAAAATGTTTTACATCAGGGCAGTAAAGTGATAACGCTTAACGGTACAGATTTTACTACATAAACACTGAGCAGTGTGTGTTTGTGTTTAAAGTTACTGTTTTTTATTATGATAATGAACAGACAAAGGTGATAAAAATAAAAATATATATATTAAATATATATATATATATATATATATATATATATATATATATATATATATATATATATATATATATATATATATATATATTCGTTGTTGTTGTTATGGCCTATATCTGACGTATTATTAAATGTGTTTTGTTGTTACTTTTTTGTCAGTTGTCCTATTTTTAGAGTAATTATTAATAGGCTAATAATAGGCCTATAATTATATTTTTACGTAGCCTAATAATTAATTTATTCTTGAAATAAAATGTAAGGCTTTAGAATTAAGATGGACATTTTAACGACATCTGCCAATGACGTCTTTTTGATGTCTTTTCAACAAGTTATTGCTGGGTGGGAGTGATTCGCGAAACTTGCTTTAGAGTCCCGATCTGAATCAAATGTTTTGCAAACTCACGCCAAATTCCTGATCCCAAATAATTCGCGAAAGGCGCTTCTGAGTCCCGATCTGAATCAAATCTTTTGCAAACTCACTCCGAAGTGATCTCAAATGATTCGCGAAATGCGCTTCTGAGTCCCGATCTATCAATTTTTTTGCAAACTCACTCCAAAGTCCTGATCTCAAATAATTCGCGAAACGCGATTCGGAGTCCCGATCTGAATCAAATATTTTGCAAACTCACTCAGAAGTCCTGATCTCAAATGATTTGCAAAACGCGCTTCAGAGTCCCGATATAGTTTTTTTTTTTTAAAGAGTAGATTTAGAATAGTGAATGCTAAGATTAGAGGGTCAAATAAATATATGATAAATAATAATAATAATAAACAATGTAAACATAGTTAGGCTATTTAAGTTCCCATCGTTCCACAACAAATCATTTAAATTTAACAGTATTTAGAAAATATAATTAAAAGATATAAATTCACAAGCCAAAAGAATGATCATTTTAGGCTAGAACGAAACTGAAACTAAAGTTGGGTCTCTCATTCGACACAAAATCAAATTTTTCTGTGAATATTATTAAATATTATTTACGTACTTCACTCGCTTCCAATATCCACATAAAAGAAAATGTTTTACATCAGGGCAGTAAAGTGATAACGCTTAACGGTACATATTTTACTACATAAACACTGAGCAGTGTGTGTTTGTGTTTAAAGTTACTGTTTTTTATTATGATAATGAACAGACAAAGGTGATATATATATATATATATATATATATATATATATATATATATATATATATATATATATATATATATATATATATATTTGTTGTTGTTGTTATGGCCTATATCTGACGTATTATTAAATGTGTTTTGTTGTTACTTTTTTGTCAGTTGTCCTATTTTTAGAGTAATTATTAATAGGCTAATAATAGGCCTATAATTAAATTTTTAAGTAGCCTAATAATTAATTTATTCTTGAAATAAAATGTAAGGCTTTAGAATTAAGATGGACATTTTAACAACGTCTGCCAATGACGTCTTTTTGATGTCTTTTCAACAAGTTATTGATGGGTGAGAGTGATACGCGAAACTTGCTTCGGAGTCCCGATCTGAATCAAATGTTTTGCAAACTCACTCCAAATTCCTGATCCCAAATAATTCGCGAAATGTGCTTCAGAGTCCCGATCTGAATCAAATGTTTTGCAAATTCACTCCGAAGTGATCTCAAAGGATTCGCGAAATGCGCTTCGGAGTCCCGATCTATCAAATGTTTTGCAAACTCACTCAGAAGTCCTGATCTCAAATAATTCGCGAAACGCGATTCGGAGTCCCGATCTGAATCAAATATTTTGCAAACTCACTCAGAAGTCCTGATCTCAAATGATTTGCGAAAGGCGCTTCGAGTCCCGAACTAGTTTTATTTTTTTAAAGAGTAGATTTAGAATAGTGACTGCTAAAGTTAGAGGGTCAAATAAATATATGATAAATAATAATAATAAAAAACAATGTAAACATAGTTAGGCTATTTAAGTTCCCCTCGCTCCACAAAAAATCATTTAAATTTAACAGTATTTAGAAAATATAATTAAAAGATATAGATTCACAAGCCAAAAGAATGATCATTTTAGGCTAGAATGAAACTGAAACTAAAGTTGGGTCTCTCATTCGACACAAAATCAAATTTTTCTGTAAATATTATTTACGTACTTCACTCGCTTCCAATATCCACATAAAATAAAATGTTTTACATCAGGGCAGTAAGGTGATAATGCTTAACGGTACAGATTTTACTACATAAACACTGAGCAGTGTGTGTTTGTGTTTAAAGTTACTGTTTTTTATTATGATAATGAACAGACAAAGGTGATATATATATATATATATATATATATATATATATATATATATATATATATATATATATATTCGTTGTTGTTGTTGTTATGGCCTATATCTGACATATTATGAAATGTGTTTTGTTGTTACTTTTTTGTCAGTTGTCCTATTTTTAGAGTAATTATTAATAGGCTAATAATAGGCCTATAATTAAATTTTTACGTAGCCTAATAATTAATTTATTCTTGAAATAAAATTTAAGGCTTTAGAATTAAGATGGACATTTTAACGACGTCTGCCAATCAGTAGCGGTTTTAGGCACGGGCGAACCTGGCAGCCGCCCGGGGTTCATTTTTTCGTGACACATTGGGGGCAGCAGCACGAGCACATAAACAAAAAATCCTCTATGTCGCGAAGCGGTTTTTCGTCATTTATATCATTTCACTGTGTGTGGAATTGGCAAATTGGCGCTCCCTGCAGCTGCCGGCGCCCCTGCTTGCTGAAAATATCCACTGAAGCTTTGTGTTGTGAGAGAAGTGTAAGGGAGTGGGGCGAGAGGCGCGTGCGACATTTCACCTCTGGGTCTCTCTCAAATGGAACGGGCAGGGCGGGGGGTGGACGGGGACGGGGGA
This sequence comes from Carassius gibelio, assembly GCF_023724105.1. Lineage (NCBI taxonomy): Eukaryota > Metazoa > Chordata > Actinopteri > Cypriniformes > Cyprinidae > Carassius > Carassius gibelio. The sequence goes on from NC_068414.1 coordinate 36,257,982, forward strand.
TCCACACTAGTAATATAATTAATAATAGGCTAAAGTCAGTCACACACCTCGACTTTCTTCCAAATAACGCACATTTCATTCATAATGTTATAATACATGCCTATAGCTCCTGCAAATGAAACTAGGTAATACAAAACGATTATGTGGTCATCAAGGTGAATTGGTTTAGCCTTGACTTCTGGTCCTGAGTGACAGTTGGGGGGATGGGAAATCTATTGATTGTCGAGTGCCAAATAAACAGAGATGGAGAAGAAAAGGTCAAAGCCAGGTGCCCAATTTCGAAAAAAAAGAAAAGAAGAAGAGGAGAAACGAGCAAAAGATAAAGGTATGCAACTATTGTCTCTGTATGATTACAGTATCCATTTCATGAATGAAGGGCTAATGTTAATTGGTGGTGGGTATAACTCTTTGTTAACCTTTTTGCTATGATGCTTGCTATGCTTATACAACAATAATTTGGTTTCAACTCAATCATGAGATCTAATTTATAATATTGTGCTTTGCAATAAAGCTGTTAAAAGTTCAGTTATCATTTCCATCAGTTGGTTTAACATTAGGCCCTGTAAATAACCAACGGCATTTTATTTGCTACACAGTATGCTAAGTATTGTTTCCTAAGTATAGTTTTACAAGTCATAACTAAAAGTGTGTCATGCGTATAATTTGAGGCAGTAACCTAATGGCACCTCCATGAAAGTTGGATTGATATACAAATTTGGGTTGAAAAATATCCTGAAACCCAAAAAGATTTTGTTTTTGCCTATACATATAATTTAAAGTCATTTTATTTTTTAAACAACTGAGTCCCAGTGACCATAGCATAACGTGAATAAAATATAATTTTTCAATGTATTTTTTTTACTATTTGTTTCTATGCTCTAAAAAATGTGAAGACATGGGGGAAAAAAATGAAATAAATGTTTTTATTTTCCGGGTCTAGGAGGATATAGCGTGTAATGACAGACATTTAGTGTGTAAGAGCATGTTTATGTAACCCTTCTTTTATGTTTTGAGTCAATTTGACCCTAGGCTGTTTTAGCTTTATAAAACATTATCCTATGGTCTTTTGATTTCAAATGCAATTAAATTGCAATTTCAGGGGCACTTCTAAAATATTCGAAAGGGGTCTCGCCCAGGGTGTATTTCAATGTAGAACGGCCACTGCTGCCAATGACCTCTTTTTGATGTCTTTTCAACAAGTTATTGCTGGGTGGCAGTGATTCGCGAAACTTGCTTCGGAGTCCCGATCTGAATCAAATGTTTTGCAAACTCACTCCAAATTCCTGATCCCAAATAATTCGCGCAAGGCGCTCCTGAGTCCCGATCTGAATCAAATCTTTTGCAAACTCACTCTGAAGTGATCTCAAATGATTCGCGAAATGCGCTTCGGAGTCCCGATCTATCAAATGTTTTGCAAACTCACTCCGAAGTCCTGATCTCAAATAATTCGCGAAACGCGATTCGGAGTCCCGATCTGAATCAAATATTTTGCAAACTCACTCAGAAGTCCTGATCTCAAATGATTTGCGAAAGGCGCTTCCAGTCCCGAACTAGTTTTTTTTTTTAAAGAGTAGAATTAGAATAGTGAATGCTAAAGTTAGAGGGTCAAATAAATATATGATAAATAATAATAATAAAAAACAATGTAAACATAATTAGGCTATTTAAGTTCCCCTCGCTCCACAACAAATCCTTTAAATTTAACAGTATTTAGAAAATATAATTAAAAGATATAAATTCATAAGCCAAAACAAATGATCATTTTAGGCTAGAATGAAACTGAAACTAAAGTTGGGTCTCTCATTCGACACAAAATCAAATTTTTCTATAAATATTGTTTCCGTACTTCACTCGCTTCCAATATCCACATAAAAGTAAATGTTTTACATCAGGCCAGTAAGGTGATAAAGCTTAACGGTACAGATTTTACTACATAAACACTGAGCAGTGTGTGTTTGTGTTTAAAGTTACTGTTTTTTATTATGATAATGAACAGACAAAGGTGATAAAAATAAAAATATATATATTAAATATATATATATATATATATATATATATATATATATATATATATATATATATATATATATTCGTTGTTGTTGTTATGGCCTATATCTGACGTATTATTAAATGTGTTTTGTTGTTACTTTTTTGTCAGTTGTCCTATTTTTAGAGTAATTATTAATAGGCTAATAATAGGCCTATAATTATATTTTTACGTAGCCTAATAATTAATTTATTCTTGAAATAAAATGTAAGGCTTTAGAATTAAGATGGACATTTTAACGACGTCTGCCAATGACGTCTTTTTGATGTCTTTTCAACAAGTTATTGCTGGGTGGGAGTGATTCGCGAAACTTGCTTTAGAGTCCCGATCTGAATCAAATGTTTTGCAAACTCACGCCAAATTCCTGATCCCAAATAATTCGTGAAAGGCGCTTCTGAGTCCCGATCTGAATCAAATCTTTTGCAAACTCACTCCGAAGTGATCTCAAATGATTCGCGAAATGCGCTTCTGAGTCCCGATCTATCAATTTTTTTGCAAACTCACTCCAAAGTCCTGATCTCAAATAATTCGCGAAACGCGATTCGGAGTCCCGATCTGAATCAAATATTTTGCAAACTCACTCAGAAGTCCTGATCTCAAATGATTTGCGAAACGCGCTTCAGAGTCCCGATATAGTTTTTTTTTTTTTTTAAAGAGTAGATTTAGAATAGTGAATGCTAAGATTAGAGGGTCAAATAAATATATGATAAATAATAATAATAATAAACAATGTAAACATAGTTAGGCTATTTAAGTTCCCATCGTTCCACAACAAATCATTTAAATTTAACAGTATTTAGAAAATATAATTAAAAGATATAAATTCACAAGCCAAAAGAATGATCATTTTAGGCTAGAACGAAACTGAAACTAAAGTTGGGTCTCTCATTCGACACAAAATCAAATTTTTCTGTGAATATTATTAAATATTATTCACGTACTTCACTCGCTTCCAATATCCACATAAAAGAAAATGTTTTACATCAGGGCAGTAAAGTGATAACGCTTAACGGTACATATTTTACTACATAAACACTGAGCAGTGTGTGTTTGTGTTTAAAGTTACTGTTTTTTATTATGATAATGAACAGACAAAGGTGATATATATATATATATATATATATATATATATATATATATATATATATATATATATATATATATATTTGTTGTTGTTGTTATGGCCTATATCTGACGTATTATTAAATGTGTTTTGTTGTTACTTTTTTGTCAGTTGTCCTATTTTTAGAGTAATTATTAATAGGCTAATAATAGGCCTATAATTAAATTTTTAAGTAGCCTAATAATTAATTTATTCTTGAAATAAAATGTAAGGCTTTAGAATTAAGATGGACATTTTAACAACGTCTGCCAATGACGTCTTTTTGATGTCTTTTCAACAAGTTATTGATGGGTGAGAGTGATACGCGAAACTTGCTTCGGAGTCCCGATCTGAATCAAATGTTTTGCAAACTCACTCCAAATTCCTGATCCCAAATAATTCGCGAAATGTGCTTCAGAGTCCCGATCTGAATCAAATGTTTTGCAAATTCACTCCGAAGTGATCTCAAAGGATTCGCGAAATGCGCTTCGGAGTCCCGATCTATCAAATGTTTTGCAAACTCACTCAGAAGTCCTGATCTCAAATAATTCGCGAAAGGCGATTCGGAGTCCCGATCTGAATCAAATATTTTGCAAACTCACTCAGAAGTCCTAATCTCAAATGATTTGCGAAAGGCGCTTCGAGTCCCGAACTAGTTTTTTTTTTTAAAGAGTAGATTTAGAATAGTGACTGCTAAAGTTAGAGGGTCAAATAAATATATGATAAATAATAATAATAAAAAACAATGTAAACATAGTTAGGCTATTTAAGTTCCCCTCGCTCCACAAAAAATCATTTAAATTTAACAATATTTAGAAAATATAATTAAAAGATATAGATTCACAAGCCAAAAGAATGATCATTTTAGGCTAGAATGAAACTGAAACTAAAGTTGGGTCTCTCATTCGACACAAAATCAAATTTTTCTGTAAATATTATTTACGTACTTCACTCGCTTCCAATATCCACATAAAATAAAATGTTTTACATCAGGGCAGTAAGGTGATAATGCTTAACGGTACAGATTTTACTACATAAACACTGAGCAGTGTGTGTTTGTGTTTAAAGTTACTGTTTTTTATTATGATAATGAACAGACAAAGGTGATATATATATATATATATATATATATATATATATATATATATATATATATATATATATATATATATATATATACATATATATATATATATATATATATATATATATATATATATATGTATGTATATATATATATATATATATATATATATATATATATATTCGTTGTTGTTGTTTTTATGGCCTATATCTGACATATTATGAAATGTGTTTTGTTGTTACTTTTTTGTCAGTTGTCCTATTTTTAGAGTAATTATTAATAGGCTAATAATAGGCTTATAATTAAATTTTTACGTAGCCTAATAATTAATTTATTCTTGAAATAAAATTTAAGGCTTTAGAATTAAGATGGACATTTTAACGACGTCTGCCAATCAGTAGCGGTTTTAGGCACGGGCGAACCTGGCAGCCGCCCGGGGTTCATTTTTTCGTGACACATTGGGGGCAGCAGCACGAGCACATAAACAAAAAATCCTCTATGTCGCGAAGCGGTTTTTCGTCATTTATATCATTTCACTGTGTGTGGAATTGGCAAATTGGCGCTCCCTGCAGCTGCCGGCGCCCCTGCTTGCTGAAAATATCCACTGAAGCTTTGTGTTGTGAGAGAAGTGTAAGGGAGTGGGGCGAGAGGCGCGTGCGACATTTCACCTCTGGGTCTCTCTCAAATGGAACGGGCAGGGCGGGGGTGGACGGGGACGGGGGATCCACACTAGTAATATAATTAATAATAGGCTAAAGTCAGTCACACACCTCGACTTTCTTCCAAATAACGCACATTTCATTCATAATGTTATAATACATGCCTATAGTTCCTGCAAATGAAACTAGGTAATACAAAACGATTATGTGGTCATCAAGGTGAATTGGTTTAGCCTTGACTTCTGGTCCTGAGTGACATTTGGGGGGATGGGAAATCTGTTGATTGTCGAGTGCCAAATAAACAGAGATGGAGAAGAAAAGGTCAAAGCCAGGTGCCCAATTTCGAAAAAAAAGAAAAGAAGAAGAGGAGAAACGAGCAAAAGATAAAGGTATGCAACTATTGTCTCTGTATGATTACAGTATCCATTTCATGAATGAAGGGCTAATGTTAATTGGTGGTGGGTATAACTCTTTGTTAACCTTTTTGCTATGATGCTTGCTATGCTTATACAACAATAATTTGGTTTCAACTCAATCATGAGATCTAATTTATAATATTGTGCTTTGCAATAAAGCTGTTAAAAGTTCAGTTATCATTTCCATCAGTTGGTTTAACATTAGGCCCTGTAAATAACCAACGGCATTTTATTTGCTACACAGTATGCTAAGTATTGTTTCCTAAGTATAGTTTTACAAGTCATGCGTATAATTTGAGGCAGTAACCTAATGGCACCTCCATGAAAGTTGGATTGATATACAAATTTTGGTTGAAAAATATCCTGAAACCCAAAAAGATTTTGTTTTTGCCTATACATATAATTTAAAGTCATTTTATTTTTTTAAACAACTGAGTCCCAGTGACCATAGCATAACGTGAATAAAATATAATTTTTCAATGTATTTTTTTTACTATTTGTTTCTATGCTCTAAAAAATGTGAAGACATGGGGGAAAAAAATGAAATAAATGTTTTTATTTTCCGGGTCTAGGAGGATATAGCGTGTAATGACAGACATTTAGTGTGTAAGAGCATGTTTATGTAACCCTTCTTTTATGTTTTGAGTCAATTTGACCCTAGGCTGTTTTAGCTTTATAAAACATTATCCTATGGTCTTTTGATTTCAAATGCAATTAAATTGCAATTTCAGGGGCACTTCTAAAATATTCGAAAGGGGTCTCGCCCAGGGTGTATTTCAATGTAGAATGGCCACTGCTGCCAATGACCTCTTTTTGATGTCTTTTCAACAAGTTATTGCTGGGTGGCAGTGATTCGCGAAACTTGCTTCGGAGTCCGGATCTGAATGAAATGTTTTGCAAACTCACTCCAAATTCCTGATCCCAAATAATTCGCGCAAGGCGCTCCTGAGTCCCGATCTGAATCAAATCTTTTGCAAACTCACTCTGAAGTGATCTCAAATGATTCGCGAAATGCGCTTCGGAGTCCCGATCTATCAAATGTTTTGCAAACTCACTCCGAAGTCCTGATCTCAAATAATTCGCGAAACGCGATTCGGAGTCCCGATCTGAATCAAATATTTTGCAAACTCACTCAGAAGTCCTGATCTCAAATGATTTGCGAAAGGCGTTTCCAGTCCCGAACTAGTTTTTTTTTTTTAAAGAGTAGAATTAGAATAGTGACTGCTAAAGTTAGAGGGTCAAATAAATATATGATAAATAATAATAATAAAAAACAATGTAAACATAATTAGGCTATTTAAGTTCCCCTCGCTCCACAACAAATCCTTTAAATTTAACAGTATTTAGAAAATATAATTAAAAGATATAAATTCATAAGCCAAAACAAATGATCATTTTAGGCTAGAATGAAACTGAAACTAAAGTTGGGTCTCTCATTCGACACAAAATCAAATTTTTCTATAAATATTGTTTCCGTACTTCACTCGCTTCCAATATCCACATAAAAGTAAATGTTTTACATCAGGCCAGTAAGGTGATAAAGCTTAACGGTACAGATTTTACTACATAAACACTGAGCAGTGTGTGTTTGTGTTTAAAGTTACTGTTTTTTATTATGATAATGAACAGACAAAGGTGATAAAAATAAAAATATATATATTAAATATATATATATATATATATATATATATATATATATATATATATATATATATATATATATATATATATATTCGTTGTTGTTGTTATGGCCTATATCTGACGTATTATTAAATGTGTTTTGTTGTTACTTTTTTGTCAGTTGTCCTATTTTTAGAGTAATTATTAATAGGCTAATAATAGGCCTATAATTATATTTTTACGTAGCCTAATAATTAATTTATTCTTGAAATAAAATGTAAGGCTTTAGAATTAAGATGGACATTTTAACGACGTCTGCCAATGACGTCTTTTTGATGTCTTTTCAACAAGTTATTGCTGGGTGGGAGTGATTCGCGAAACTTGCTTTAGAGTCCCGATCTGAATCAAATGTTTTGCAAACTCACGCCAAATTCCTGATCCCAAATAATTCGTGAAAGGCGCTTCTGAGTCCCGATCTGAATCAAATCTTTTGCAAACTCACTCCGAAGTGATCTCAAATGATTCGCGAAATGCGCTTCTGAGTCCCGATCTATCAATTTTTTTGCAAACTCACTCCAAAGTCCTGATCTCAAATAATTCGCGAAACGCGATTCGGAGTCCCGATCTGAATCAAATATTTTGCAAACTCACTCAGAAGTCCTGATCTCAAATGATTTGCGAAACGCGCTTCAGAGTCCCGATATAGTTTTTTTTTTTTTTTAAAGAGTAGATTTAGAATAGTGAATGCTAAGATTAGAGGGTCAAATAAATATATGATAAATAATAATAATAATAAACAATGTAAACATAGTTAGGCTATTTAAGTTCCCATCGTTCCACAACAAATCATTTAAATTTAACAGTATTTAGAAAATATAATTAAAAGATATAAATTCACAAGCCAAAAGAATGATCATTTTAGGCTAGAACGAAACTGAAACTAAAGTTGGGTCTCTCATTCGACACAAAATCAAATTTTTCTGTGAATATTATTAAATATTATTCACGTACTTCACTCGCTTCCAATATCCACATAAAAGAAAATGTTTTACATCAGGGCAGTAAAGTGATAACGCTTAACGGTACATATTTTACTACATAAACACTGAGCAGTGTGTGTTTGTGTTTAAAGTTACTGTTTTTTATTATGATAATGAACAGACAAAGGTGATATATATATATATATATATATATATATATATATATATATATATATATATATATATATATATTTGTTGTTGTTGTTATGGCCTATATCTGACGTATTATTAAATGTGTTTTGTTGTTACTTTTTTGTCAGTTGTCCTATTTTTAGAGTAATTATTAATAGGCTAATAATAGGCCTATAATTAAATTTTTAAGTAGCCTAATAATTAATTTATTCTTGAAATAAAATGTAAGGCTTTAGAATTAAGATGGACATTTTAACAACGTCTGCCAATGACGTCTTTTTGATGTCTTTTCAACAAGTTATTGATGGGTGAGAGTGATACGCGAAACTTGCTTCGGAGTCCCGATCTGAATCAAATGTTTTGCAAACTCACTCCAAATTCCTGATCCCAAATAATTCGCGAAATGTGCTTCAGAGTCCCGATCTGAATCAAATGTTTTGCAAATTCACTCCGAAGTGATCTCAAAGGATTCGCGAAATGCGCTTCGGAGTCCCGATCTATCAAATGTTTTGCAAACTCACTCAGAAGTCCTGATCTCAAATAATTCGCGAAAGGCGATTCGGAGTCCCGATCTGAATCAAATATTTTGCAAACTCACTCAGAAGTCCTGATCTCAAATGATTTGCGAAAGGCGCTTCTAGTTTTTTTTTTTAAAGAGTAGATTTAGAATAGTGACTGCTAAAGTTAGAGGGTCAAATAAATATATGATAAATAATAATAATAAAAAACAATGTAAACATAGTTAGGCTATTTAAGTTCCCCTCGCTCCACAAAAAATCATTTAAATTTAACAATATTTAGAAAATATAATTAAAAGATATAGATTCACAAGCCAAAAGAATGATCATTTTAGGCTAGAATGAAACTGAAACTAAAGTTGGGTCTCTCATTCGACACAAAATCAAATTTTTCTGTAAATATTATTTACGTACTTCACTCGCTTCCAATATCCACATAAAATAAAATGTTTTACATCAGGGCAGTAAGGTGATAATGCTTAACGGTACAGATTTTACTACATAAACACTGAGCAGTGTGTGTTTGTGTTTAAAGTTACTGTTTTTTATTATGATAATGAACAGACAAAGGTGATATATATATATATATATATATATATATATATATATATATATATATATATACATATATATATATATATATATATATATATATATATATGTATGTATATATATATATATATATATATATATATATATATATATATATATATATATATATATATTCGTTGTTGTTGTTTTTATGGCCTATATCTGACATATTATGAAATGTGTTTTGTTGTTACTTTTTTGTCAGTTGTCCTATTTTTAGAGTAATTATTAATAGGCTAATAATAGGCTTATAATTAAATTTTTACGTAGCCTAATAATTAATTTATTCTTGAAATAAAATTTAAGGCTTTAGAATTAAGATGGACATTTTAACGACGTCTGCCAATCAGTAGCGGTTTTAGGCACGGGCGAACCTGGCAGCCGCCCGGGGTTCATTTTTTCGTGACACATTGGGGGCAGCAGCACGAGCAGATAAACAAAAAATCCTCTATGTCGCGAAGCGGTTTTTCGTCATTTATATAATTTCACTGTGTGTGGAATTGGCAAATTGGCGCTCCCTGCAGCTGCCGGCGCCCCTGCTTGCTGAAAATATCCACTGAAGCTTTGTGTTGTGAGAGAAGTGTAAGGGAGTGGGGCGAGAGGCGCGTGCGACATTTCACCTCTGGGTCTCTCTCAAATGGAACGGGCAGGGCGGGGGTGGACGGGGACGGGGGATCCACACTAGTAATATAATTAATAATAGGCTAAAGTCAGTCACACACCTCGACTTTCTTCCAAATAACGCACATTTCATTCATAATGTTATAATACATGCCTATAGTTCCTGCAAATGAAACTAGGTAATACAAAACGATTATGTGGTCATCAAGGTGAATTGGTTTAGCCTTGACTTCTGGTCCTGAGTGACATTTGGGGGGATGGGAAATCTGTTGATTGTCGAGTGCCAAATAAACAGAGATGGAGAAGAAAAGGTCAAAGCCAGGTGCCCAATTTCGAAAAAAAAGAAAAGAAGAAGAGGAGAAACGAGCAAAAGATAAAGGTATGCAACTATTGTCTCTGTATGATTACAGTATCCATTTCATGAATGAAGGGCTAATGTTAATTGGTGGTGGGTATAACTCTTTGTTAACCTTTTTGCTATGATGCTTGCTATGCTTATACAACAATAATTTGGTTTCAACTCAATCATGAGATCTAATTTATAATATTGTGCTTTGCAATAAAGCTGTTAAAAGTTCAGTTATCATTTCCATCAGTTGGTTTAACATTAGGCCCTGTAAATAACCAACGGCATTTTATTTGCTACACAGTATGCTAAGTATTGTTTCCTAAGTATAGTTTTACAAGTCATGCGTATAATTTGAGGCAGTAACCTAATGGCACCTCCATGAAAGTTGGATTGATATACAAATTTTGGTTGAAAAATATCCTGAAACCCAAAAAGATTTTGTTTTAGCCTATACATATAATTTAAAGTCATTTTATTTTTTTAAACAACTGAGTCCCAGTGACCATAGCATAACGTGAATAAAATATAATTTTTCAATGTATTTTTTTTACTATTTGTTTCTATGCTCTAAAAAATGTGAAGACATGGGGGGAAAAAATGAAATAAATGTTTTTATTTTCCGGGTCTAGGAGGATATAGCGTGTAATGACAGACATTTAGTGTGTAAGAGCATGTTTATGTAACCCTTCTTTTATGTTTTGAGTCAATTTGACCCTAGGCTGTTTTAGCTTTATAAAACATTATCCTATGGTCTTTTGATTTCAAATGCAATTAAATTGCAATTTCAGGGGCACTTCTAAAATATTCGAAAGGGGTCTCGCCCAGGGTGTATTTCAATGTAGAACGGCCACTGCTGCCAATGACCTCTTTTTGATGTCTTTTCAACAAGTTATTGCTGGGTGGCAGTGATTCGCGAAACTTGCTTCGGAGTCCCGATCTGAATCAAATGTTTTGCAAACTCACTCCAAATTCCTGATCCCAAATAATTCGCGCAAGGCGCTCCTGAGTCCCGATCTGAATCAAATCTTTTGCAAACTCACTCAGAAGTCCTGATCTCAAATGATTTGCGAAAGGCGCTTCCAGTCCCGAACTAGTTTTTTTTTTTTAAAGAGTAGATTTAGAATAGTGAATGCTAAAGTTAGAGGGTCAAATAAATATATGATAAATAATAATAATAAAAAACAATGTAAACATAATTAGGCTATTTAAGTTCCCCTCGCTCCACAACAAATCCTTTAAATTTAACAGTATTTAGAAAATATAATTAAAAGATATAAATTCACAAGCCAAAACAAATAATCATTTTAGGCTAGAATGAAACTGAAACTAAAGTTGGGTCTCTCATTCGACACAAAATCAAATTTTTCTATAAATATTGTTTCCGTACTTCACTCGCTTCCAATATCCACATAAAAGAAAATGTTTTACATCAGGCCAGTAAGGTGATAAAGCTTAACGGTACAGATTTTACTACATAAACACTGAGCAGTGTGTGTTTGTGTTTAAAGTTACTGTTTTTTATTATGATAATGAACAGACAAAGGTGATAAAAATAAAAATATATATATATTAAATATATATATATATATATATATATATATATATATATATATATATATATATATATATATATATATATATATATATATATATATATATATTCGTTGTTGTTGTTATGGCCTATATCTGACGTATTATTAAATGTGTTTTGTTGTTACCTTTTTGTCAGTTGTCCTATTTTTAGAGTAATTATTAATAGGCTAATAATAGGCCTATAATTATATTTTTACGTAGCCTAATAATTAATTTATTCTTGAAATAAAATGTAAGGCTTTAGAATTAAGATGGACATTTTAACGACGTCTGCCAATGACGTCTTTTTGATGTCTTTTCAACAAGTTATTGCTGGGTGGCAGTGATTCGCGAAACTTGCTTTAGAGTCCCGATCTGAATCAAATGTTTTGCAAACTCACTCCAAATTCCTGATCTCAAATAATTCGCGAAACGCGATTCGGAGTCCCGATCTGAATCAAATCTTTTGCAAACTCACTCAGAAGTCCTGATCTCAAATGATTTGCGAAACGCGCTTCAGAGTCCCGATATAGTTTTTTTTTTTTTAAAGAGTAGATTTAGAATAGTGAATGCTAAGATTAGAGGGTCAAATAAATATATGATAAATAATAATAATAATAAACAATGTAAACATAGTTAGGCTATTTAAGTTCCCATCGTTCCACAACAAATCATTTAAATTTAAAAGTATTTAGAAAATATAATTAAAAGATATAAATTCACAAGCCAAAAGAATGATCATTTTAGGCTAGAACGAAACTGAAACTAAAGTTGGGTCTCTCATTCGACACAAAATCAAATTTTTCTGTAAATATTATTAAATATTATTTACGTACTTCACTCGCTTCCAATATCCACATAAAAGAAAATGTTTTACATCAGGGCAGTAAAGTGATAACGCTTAACGGTACATATTTTACTACATAAACACTGAGCAGTGTGTGTTTGTGTTTAAAGTTACTGTTTTTTATTATGATAATGAACAGACAAAGGTGATATATATATATATATATATATATATATATATATATATATATATATATATATATTCGTTGTTGTTGTTATGGCCTATATCTGACGTATTATTAAATGTGTTTTGTTGTTACTTTTTTGTCAGTTGTCCTATTTTTAGAGTAATTATTAATAGGCTAATAATAGGCCTATAATTATATTTTTACGTAGCCTAATAATTAATTTATTCTTGAAATAAAATGTAAGGCTTTAGAATTAAGATGGACATTTTAACGACGTCTGCCAATGACGTCTTTTTGATGTCTTTTCAACAAGTTATTGCTGGGTGGGAGTGATTCGCGAAACTTGCTTTAGAGTCCCGATCTGAATCAAATGTTTTGCAAACTCACGCCAAATTCCTGATCCCAAATAATTCGCGAAAGGCGCTTCTGAGTCCCGATCTGAATCAAATCTTTTGCAAACTCACTCCGAAGTGATCTCAAATGATTCGCGAAATGCGCTTCTGAGTCCCGATCTATCAATTTTTTTGCAAACTCACTCCAAAGTCCTGATCTCAAATAATTCGCGAAACGCGATTCGGAGTCCCGATCTGAATCAAATATTTTGCAAACTCACTCAGAAGTCCTGATCTCAAATGATTTGCGAAACGCGCTTCAGAGTCCCGATATAGTTTTTTTTTTTTTTAAAGAGTAGATTTAGAATAGTGAATGCTAAGATTAGAGGGTCAAATAAATATATGATAAATAATAATAATAATAAACAATGTAAACATAGTTAGGCTATTTAAGTTCCCATCGTTCCACAACAAATCATTTAAATTTAACAGTATTTAGAAAATATAATTAAAAGATATAAATTCACAAGCCAAAAGAATGATCATTTTAGGCTAGAACGAAACTGAAACTAAAGTTGGGTCTCTCATTCGACACAAAATCAAATTTTTCTGTGAATATTATTAAATATTATTTACGTACTTCACTCGCTTCCAATATCCACATAAAAGAAAATGTTTTACATCAGGGCAGTAAAGTGATAACGCTTAACGGTACAGATTTTACTACATAAACACTGAGCAGTGTGTGTTTGTGTTTAAAGTTACTGTTTTTTATTATGATAATGAACAGACAAAGGTGATAAAAATAAAAATATATATATTAAATATATATATATATATATATATATATATATATATATATATATATATATATATATATATATATATATATATTCGTTGTTGTTGTTATGGCCTATATCTGACGTATTATTAAATGTGTTTTGTTGTTACTTTTTTGTCAGTTGTCCTATTTTTAGAGTAATTATTAATAGGCTAATAATAGGCCTATAATTATATTTTTACGTAGCCTAATAATTAATTTATTCTTGAAATAAAATGTAAGGCTTTAGAATTAAGATGGACATTTTAACGACTTTTGATGTCTTTTCAACAAGTTATTGCTGGGTGGGAGTGATTCGCGAAACTTGCTTTAGAGTCCCGATCTGAATCAAATGTTTTGCAAACTCACGCCAAATTCCTGATCCCAAATAATTCGCGAAAGGCGCTTCTGAGTCCCGATCTGAATCAAATCTTTTGCAAACTCACTCCGAAGTGATCTCAAATGATTCGCGAAATGCGCTTCTGAGTCCCGATCTATCAATTTTTTTGCAAACTCACTCCAAAGTCCTGATCTCAAATAATTCGCGAAACGCGATTCGGAGTCCCGATCTGAATCAAATATTTTGCAAACTCACTCAGAAGTCCTGATCTCAAATGATTTGCAAAACGCGCTTCAGAGTCCCGATATAGTTTTTTTTTTTTTTAAAGAGTAGATTTAGAATAGTGAATGCTAAGATTAGAGGGTCAAATAAATATATGATAAATAATAATAATAATAAACAATGTAAACATAGTTAGGCTATTTAAGTTCCCATCGTTCCACAACAAATCATTTAAATTTAACAGTATTTAGAAAATATAATTAAAAGATATAAATTCACAAGCCAAAAGAATGATCATTTTAGGCTAGAACGAAACTGAAACTAAAGTTGGGTCTCTCATTCGACACAAAATCAAATTTTTCTGTGAATATTATTAAATATTATTTACGTACTTCACTCGCTTCCAATATCCACATAAAAGAAAATGTTTTACATCAGGGCAGTAAAGTGATAACGCTTAACGGTACATATTTTACTACATAAACACTGAGCAGTGTGTGTTTGTGTTTAAAGTTACTGTTTTTTATTATGATAATGAACAGACAAAGGTGATATATATATATATATATATATATATATATATATATATATATATATATATATATATATATATATATATATATATTTGTTGTTGTTGTTATGGCCTATATCTGACGTATTATTAAATGTGTTTTGTTGTTACTTTTTTGTCAGTTGTCCTATTTTTAGAGTAATTATTAATAGGCTAATAATAGGCCTATAATTAAATTATTAAGTAGCCTAATAATTAATTTATTCTTGAAATAAAATGTAAGGCTTTAGAATTAAGATGGACATTTTAACAACGTCTGCCAATGACGTCTTTTTGATGTCTTTTCAACAAGTTATTGATGGGTGAGAGTGATACGCGAAACTTGCTTCGGAGTCCCGATCTGAATCAAATGTTTTGCAAACTCACTCCAAATTCCTGATCCCAAATAATTCGCGAAATGTGCTTCAGAGTCCCGATCTGAATCAAATGTTTTGCAAATTCACTCCGAAGTGATCTCAAAGGATTCGCGAAATGCGCTTCGGAGTCCCGATCTATCAAATGTTTTGCAAACTCACTCAGAAGTCCTGATCTCAAATAATTCGCGAAACGCGATTCGGAGTCCCGATCTGAATCAAATATTTTGCAAACTCACTCAGAAGTCCTGATCTCAAATGATTTGCGAAAGGCGCTTCGAGTCCCGAACTAGTTTTTTTTTTTTTAAAGAGTAGATTTAGAATAGTGACTGCTAAAGTTAGAGGGTCAAATAAATATATGATAAATAATAATAATAAAAAACAATGTAAACATAGTTAGGCTATTTAAGTTCCCCTCGCTCCACAAAAAATCATTTAAATTTAACAGTATTTAGAAAATATAATTAAAAGATATAGATTCACAAGCCAAAAGAATGATCATTTTAGGCTAGAATGAAACTGAAACTAAAGTTGGGTCTCTCATTCGACACAAAATCAAATTTTTCTGTAAATATTATTTACGTACTTCACTCCCTTCCAATATCCACATAAAATAAAATGTTTTACATCAGGGCAGAAAGGTGATAATGCTTAACGTTACAGATTTTACTACATAAACACTGAGCAGTGTGTGTTTGTGTTTAAAGTTACTGTTTTTTATTATGATAATGAACAGACAAAGGTGATATATATATATATATATATATATATATATATATATATATTCGTTGTTGTTGTTGTTATGGCCTATATCTGACATATTATGAAATGTGTTTTGTTGTTACTTTTTTGTCAGTTGTCCTATTTTTAGAGTAATTATTAATAGGCTAATAATAGGCCTATAATTAAATTTTTACGTAGCCTAATAATTAATTTATTCTTGAAATAAAATTTAAGGCTTTAGAATTAAGATGGACATTTTAACGACGTCTGCCAATCAGTAGCGGTTTTAGGCACGGGCGAACCTGGCAGCCGCCCGGGGTTCATTTTTTCGTGACACATTGGGGGCAGCAGCACGAGCACATAAACAAAAAATCCTCTATGTCGCGAAGCGGTTTTTCGTCATTTATATCATTTCACTGTGTGTGGAATTGGCAAATTGGCGCTCCCTGCAGCTGCCGGCGCCCCTGCTTGCTGAAAATATCCACTGAAGCTTTGTGTTGTGAGAGAAGTGTAAGGGAGTGGGGCGAGAGGCGCGTGCGACATTTCACCTCTGGGTCTCTCTCAAATGGAACGGGCAGGGCGGGGGTGGACGGGGACGGGGGATCCACACTAGTAATATAATTAATAATAGGCTAAAGTCAGTCACACACCTCGACTTTCTTCCAAATAACGCACATTTCATTCATAATGTTATAATACATGCCTATAGTTCCTGCAAATGAAACTAGGTAATACAAAACGATTATGTGGTCATCAAGGTGAATTGGTTTAGCCTTGACTTCTGGTCCTGAGTGACAGTTGGGGGGATGGGAAATCTGTTGATTGTCGAGTGCCAAATAAACAGAGATGGAGAAGAAAAGGTCAAAGCCAGGTGCCCAATTTCGAAAAAAAAGAAAAGAAGAAGAGGAGAAACGAGCAAAAGATAAAGGTATGCAACTATTGTCTCTGTATGATTACAGTATCCATTTCATGAATGAAGGGCTAATGTTAATTGGTGGTGGGTATAACTCTTTGTTAACCTTTTTGCTATGATGCTTGCTATGCTTATACAACAATAATTTGGTTTCAACTCAATCATGAGATCTAATTTATAATATTGTGCTCTGCAATAAAACTGTTAAAAGTTCAGTTATCATTTCCATCAGTTGGTTTAACATTAGGCCCTGTAAATAACCAACGGCATTTTATTTGCTACACAGTATGCTAAGTATTGTTTCCTAAGTATAGTTTTACAAGTCATAACTAAAAGTGTGTCATGCGTATAATTTGAGGCAGTAACCTAATGGCACCTCCATGAAAGTTGGATTGATATACAAATTTTGGTTGAAAAATATCCTGAAACCCAAAAAGATTTTGTTTTTGCCTATACATATAATTTAAAGTCATTTTATTTTTTTAAACAACTGAGTCCCAGTGACCATAGCATAACGTGAATAAAATATAATTTTTCAATGTATTTTTTTTACTATTTGTTTCTATGCTCTAAAAAATGTGAAGACATGGGGGAAAAAAATGAAATAAATGTTTTTATTTTCCGGGTCTAGGAGGATATAGCGTGTAATGACAGACATTTAGTGTGTAAGAGCATGTTTATGTAACCCTTCTTTTATGTTTTGAGTCAATTTGACCCTAGGCTGTTTTAGCTTTATAAAACATTATCCTATGGTCTTTTGATTTCAAATGCAATTAAATTGCAATTTCAGGGGCACTTCTAAAATATTCGAAAGGGGTCTCGCCCAGGGTGTATTTCAATGTAGAATGGCCACTGCTGCCAATGACCTCTTTTTGATGTCTTTTCAACAAGTTATTGCTGGGTGGCAGTGATTCGCGAAACTTGCTTCGGAGTCCCGATCTGAATGAAATGTTTTGCAAACTCACTCCAAATTCCTGATCCCAAATAATTCGCGCAAGGCGCTCCTGAGTCCCGATCTGAATCAAATCTTTTGCAAACTCACTCTGAAGTGATCTCAAATGATTCGCGAAATGCGCTTCGGAGTCCCGATCTATCAAATGTTTTGCAAACTCACTCCGAAGTCCTGATCTCAAATAATTCGCGAAACGCGATTCGGAGTCCCGATCTGAATCAAATATTTTGCAAACTCACTCAGAAGTCCTGATCTCAAATGATTTGCGAAAGGCGCTTCCAGTCCCGAACTAGTTTTTTTTTTTAAAGAGTAGAATTAGAATAGTGAATGCTAAAGTTAGAGGGTCAAATAAATATATGATAAATAATAATAATAAAAAACAATGTAAACATAATTAGGCTATTTAAGTTCCCCTCGCTCCACAACAAATCCTTTAAATTTAACAGTATTTAGAAAATATAATTAAAAGATATAAATTCATAAGCCAAAACAAATGATCATTTTAGGCTAGAATGAAACTGAAACTAAAGTTGGGTCTCTCATTCGACACAAAATCAAATTTTTCTATAAATATTGTTTCCGTACTTCACTCGCTTCCAATATCCACATAAAAGTAAATGTTTTACATCAGGCCAGTAAGGTGATAAAGCTTAACGGTACAGATTTTACTACATAAACACTGAGCAGTGTGTGTTTGTGTTTAAAGTTACTGTTTTTTATTATGATAATGAACAGACAAAGGTGATAAAAATAAAAATATATATATTAAATATATATATATATATATATATATATATATATATATATATATATATATATATATATATATATATATATATATTCGTTGTTGTTGTTATGGCCTATATCTGACGTATTATTAAATGTGTTTTGTTGTTACTTTTTTGTCAGTTGTCCTATTTTTAGAGTAATTATTAATAGGCTAATAATAGGCCTATAATTATATTTTTACGTAGCCTAATAATTAATTTATTCTTGAAATAAAATGTAAGGCTTTAGAATTAAGATGGACATTTTAACGACGTCTGCCAATGACGTCTTTTTGATGTCTTTTCAACAAGTTATTGCTGGGTGGGAGTGATTCGCGAAACTTGCTTTAGAGTCCCGATCTGAATCAAATGTTTTGCAAACTCACGCCAAATTCCTGATCCCAAATAATTCGTGAAAGGCGCTTCTGAGTCCCGATCTGAATCAAATCTTTTGCAAACTCACTCCGAAGTGATCTCAAATGATTCGCGAAATGCGCTTCTGAGTCCCGATCTATCAATTTTTTTGCAAACTCACTCCAAAGTCCTGATCTCAAATAATTCGCGAAACGCGATTCGGAGTCCCGATCTGAATCAAATATTTTGCAAACTCACTCAGAAGTCCTGATCTCAAATGATTTGCGAAACGCGCTTCAGAGTCCCGATATAGTTTTTTTTTTTTTTTAAAGAGTAGATTTAGAATAGTGAATGCTAAGATTAGAGGGTCAAATAAATATATGATAAATAATAATAATAATAAACAATGTAAACATAGTTAGGCTATTTAAGTTCCCATCGTTCCACAACAAATCATTTAAATTTAACAGTATTTAGAAAATATAATTAAAAGATATAAATTCACAAGCCAAAAGAATGATCATTTTAGGCTAGAACGAAACTGAAACTAAAGTTGGGTCTCTCATTCGACACAAAATCAAATTTTTCTGTGAATATTATTAAATATTATTCACGTACTTCACTCGCTTCCAATATCCACATAAAAGAAAATGTTTTACATCAGGGCAGTAAAGTGATAACGCTTAACGGTACATATTTTACTACATAAACACTGAGCAGTGTGTGTTTGTGTTTAAAGTTACTGTTTTTTATTATGATAATGAACAGACAAAGGTGATATATATATATATATATATATATATATATATATATATATATATATATATATATATATTTGTTGTTGTTGTTATGGCCTATATCTGACGTATTATTAAATGTGTTTTGTTGTTACTTTTTTGTCAGTTGTCCTATTTTTAGAGTAATTATTAATAGGCTAATAATAGGCCTATAATTAAATTTTTAAGTAGCCTAATAATTAATTTATTCTTGAAATAAAATGTAAGGCTTTAGAATTAAGATGGACATTTTAACAACGTCTGCCAATGACGTCTTTTTGATGTCTTTTCAACAAGTTATTGATGGGTGAGAGTGATACGCGAAACTTGCTTCGGAGTCCCGATCTGAATCAAATGTTTTGCAAACTCACTCCAAATTCCTGATCCCAAATAATTCGCGAAATGTGCTTCAGAGTCCCGATCTGAATCAAATGTTTTGCAAATTCACTCCGAAGTGATCTCAAAGGATTCGCGAAATGCGCTTCGGAGTCCCGATCTATCAAATGTTTTGCAAACTCACTCAGAAGTCCTGATCTCAAATAATTCGCGAAACGCGATTCGGAGTCCCGATCTGAATCAAATATTTTGCAAACTCACTCAGAAGTCCTGATCTCAAATGATTTGCGAAAGGCGCTTCGAGTCCCGAACTAGTTTTTTTTTTTTTAAAGAGTAGATTTAGAATAGTGACTGCTAAAGTTAGAGGGTCAAATAAATATATGATAAATAATAATAATAAAAAACAATGTAAACATAGTTAGGCTATTTAAGTTCCCCTCGCTCCACAAAAAATCATTTAAATTTAACAGTATTTAGAAAATATAATTAAAAGATATAGATTCACAAGCCAAAAGAATGATCATTTTAGGCTAGAATGAAACTGAAACTAAAGTTGGGTCTCTCATTCGACACAAAATCAAATTTTTCTGTAAATATTATTTACGTACTTCACTCGCTTCCAATATCCACATAAAATAAAATGTTTTACATCAGGGCAGAAAGGTGATAATGCTTAACGTTACAGATTTTACTACATAAACACTGAGCAGTGTGTGTTTGTGTTTAAAGTTACTGTTTTTTATTATGATAATGAACAGACAAAGGTGATATATATATATATATATATATATATATATATATATATATATTCGTTGTTGTTGTTGTTATGGCCTATATCTGACATATTATGAAATGTGTTTTGTTGTTACTTTTTTGTCAGTTGTCCTATTTTTAGAGTAATTATTAATAGGCTAATAATAGGCCTATAATTAAATTTTTACGTAGCCTAATAATTAATTTATTCTTGAAATAAAATTTAAGGCTTTAGAATTAAGATGGACATTTTAACGACGTCTGCCAATCAGTAGCGGTTTTAGGCACGGGCGAACCTGGCAGCCGCCCGGGGTTCATTTTTTCGTGACACATTGGGGGCAGCAGCACGAGCACATAAACAAAAAATCCTCTATGTCGCGAAGCGGTTTTTCGTCATTTATATCATTTCACTGTGTGTGGAATTGGCAAATTGGCGCTCCCTGCAGCTGCCGGCGCCCCTGCTTGCTGAAAATATCCACTGAAGCTTTGTGTTGTGAGAGAAGTGTAAGGGAGTGGGGCGAGAGGCGCGTGCGACATTTCACCTCTGGGTCTCTCTCAAATGGAACGGGCAGGGCGGGGGTGGACGGGGACGGGGGATCCACACTAGTAATATAATTAATAATAGGCTAAAGTCAGTCACACACCTCGACTTTCTTCCAAATAACGCACATTTCATTCATAATGTTATAATACATGCCTATAGTTCCTGCAAATGAAACTAGGTAATACAAAACGATTATGTGGTCATCAAGGTGAATTGGTTTAGCCTTGACTTCTGGTCCTGAGTGACAGTTGGGGGGATGGGAAATCTGTTGATTGTCGAGTGCCAAATAAACAGAGATGGAGAAGAAAAGGTCAAAGCCAGGTGCCCAATTTCGAAAAAAAAGAAAAGAAGAAGAGGAGAAACGAGCAAAAGATAAAGGTATGCAACTATTGTCTCTGTATGATTACAGTATCCATTTCATGAATGAAGGGCTAATGTTAATTGGTGGTGGGTATAACTCTTTGTTAACCTTTTTGCTATGATGCTTGCTATGCTTATACAACAATAATTTGGTTTCAACTCAATCATGAGATCTAATTTATAATATTGTGCTCTGCAATAAAACTGTTAAAAGTTCAGTTATCATTTCCATCAGTTGGTTTAACATTAGGCCCTGTAAATAACCAACGGCATTTTATTTGCTACACAGTATGCTAAGTATTGTTTCCTAAGTATAGTTTTACAAGTCATAACTAAAAGTGTGTCATGCGTATAATTTGAGGCAGTAACCTAATGGCACCTCCATGAAAGTTGGATTGATATACAAATTTTGGTTGAAAAATATCCTGAAACCCAAAAAGATTTTGTTTTTGCCTATACATATAATTTAAAGTCATTTTATTTTTTTAAACAACTGAGTCCCAGTGACCATAGCATAACGTGAATAAAATATAATTTTTCAATGTATTTTTTTTACTATTTGTTTCTATGCTCTAAAAAATGTGAAGACATGGGGGAAAAAAATGAAATAAATGTTTTTATTTTCCGGGTCTAGGAGGATATAGCGTGTAATGACAGACATTTAGTGTGTAAGAGCATGTTTATGTAACCCTTCTTTTATGTTTTGAGTCAATTTGACCCTAGGCTGTTTTAGCTTTATAAAACATTATCCTATGGTCTTTTGATTTCAAATGCAATTAAATTGCAATTTCAGGGGCACTTCTAAAATATTCGAAAGGGGTCTCGCCCAGGGTGTATTTCAATGTAGAATGGCCACTGCTGCCAATGACCTCTTTTTGATGTCTTTTCAACAAGTTATTGCTGGGTGGCAGTGATTCGCGAAACTTGCTTCGGAGTCCCGATCTGAATGAAATGTTTTGCAAACTCACTCCAAATTCCTGATCCCAAATAATTCGCGCAAGGCGCTCCTGAGTCCCGATCTGAATCAAATCTTTTGCAAACTCACTCTGAAGTGATCTCAAATGATTCGCGAAATGCGCTTCGGAGTCCCGATCTATCAAATGTTTTGCAAACTCACTCCGAAGTCCTGATCTCAAATAATTCGCGAAACGCGATTCGGAGTCCCGATCTGAATCAAATATTTTGCAAACTCACTCAGAAGTCCTGATCTCAAATGATTTGCGAAAGGCGCTTCCAGTCCCGAACTAGTTTTTTTTTTTAAAGAGTAGAATTAGAATAGTGAATGCTAAAGTTAGAGGGTCAAATAAATATATGATAAATAATAATAATAAAAAACAATGTAAACATAATTAGGCTATTTAAGTTCCCCTCGCTCCACAACAAATCCTTTAAATTTAACAGTATTTAGAAAATATAATTAAAAGATATAAATTCATAAGCCAAAACAAATGATCATTTTAGGCTAGAATGAAACTGAAACTAAAGTTGGGTCTCTCATTCGACACAAAATCAAATTTTTCTATAAATATTGTTTCCGTACTTCACTCGCTTCCAATATCCACATAAAAGTAAATGTTTTACATCAGGCCAGTAAGGTGATAAAGCTTAACGGTACAGATTTTACTACATAAACACTGAGCAGTGTGTGTTTGTGTTTAAAGTTACTGTTTTTTATTATGATAATGAACAGACAAAGGTGATAAAAATAAAAATATATATATTAAATATATATATATATATATATATATATATATATATATATATATATATATATATATATATATATATTCGTTGTTGTTGTTATGGCCTATATCTGACGTATTATTAAATGTGTTTTGTTGTTACTTTTTTGTCAGTTGTCCTATTTTTAGAGTAATTATTAATAGGCTAATAATAGGCCTATAATTATATTTTTACGTAGCCTAATAATTAATTTATTCTTGAAATAAAATGTAAGGCTTTAGAATTAAGATGGACATTTTAACGACGTCTGCCAATGACGTCTTTTTGATGTCTTTTCAACAAGTTATTGCTGGGTGGGAGTGATTCGCGAAACTTGCTTTAGAGTCCCGATCTGAATCAAATGTTTTGCAAACTCACGCCAAATTCCTGATCCCAAATAATTCGTGAAAGGCGCTTCTGAGTCCCGATCTGAATCAAATCTTTTGCAAACTCACTCCGAAGTGATCTCAAATGATTCGCGAAATGCGCTTCTGAGTCCCGATCTATCAATTTTTTTGCAAACTCACTCCAAAGTCCTGATCTCAAATAATTCGCGAAACGCGATTCGGAGTCCCGATCTGAATCAAATATTTTGCAAACTCACTCAGAAGTCCTGATCTCAAATGATTTGCGAAACGCGCTTCAGAGTCCCGATATAGTTTTTTTTTTTTTTTAAAGAGTAGATTTAGAATAGTGAATGCTAAGATTAGAGGGTCAAATAAATATATGATAAATAATAATAATAATAAACAATGTAAACATAGTTAGGCTATTTAAGTTCCCATCGTTCCACAACAAATCATTTAAATTTAACAGTATTTAGAAAATATAATTAAAAGATATAAATTCACAAGCCAAAAGAATGATCATTTTAGGCTAGAACGAAACTGAAACTAAAGTTGGGTCTCTCATTCGACACAAAATCAAATTTTTCTGTGAATATTATTAAATATTATTCACGTACTTCACTCGCTTCCAATATCCACATAAAAGAAAATGTTTTACATCAGGGCAGTAAAGTGATAACGCTTAACGGTACATATTTTACTACATAAACACTGAGCAGTGTGTGTTTGTGTTTAAAGTTACTGTTTTTTATTATGATAATGAACAGACAAAGGTGATATATATATATATATATATATATATATATATATATATATATTTGTTGTTGTTGTTATGGCCTATATCTGACGTATTATTAAATGTGTTTTGTTGTTACTTTTTTGTCAGTTGTCCTATTTTTAGAGTAATTATTAATAGGCTAATAATAGGCCTATAATTAAATTTTTAAGTAGCCTAATAATTAATTTATTCTTGAAATAAAATGTAAGGCTTTAGAATTAAGATGGACATTTTAACAACGTCTGCCAATGACGTCTTTTTGATGTCTTTTCAACAAGTTATTGATGGGTGAGAGTGATACGCGAAACTTGCTTCGGAGTCCCGATCTGAATCAAATGTTTTGCAAACTCACTCCAAATTCCTGATCCCAAATAATTCGCGAAATGTGCTTCAGAGTCCCGATCTGAATCAAATGTTTTGCAAATTCACTCCGAAGTGATCTCAAAGGATTCGCGAAATGCGCTTCGGAGTCCCGATCTATCAAATGTTTTGCAAACTCACTCAGAAGTCCTGATCTCAAATAATTCGCGAAAGGCGATTCGGAGTCCCGATCTGAATCAAATATTTTGCAAACTCACTCAGAAGTCCTGATCTCAAATGATTTGCGAAAGGCGCTTCGAGTCCCGAACTAGTTTTTTTTTTTAAAGAGTAGATTTAGAATAGTGACTGCTAAAGTTAGAGGGTCAAATAAATATATGATAAATAATAATAATAAAAAACAATGTAAACATAGTTAGGCTATTTAAGTTCCCCTCGCTCCACAAAAAATCATTTAAATTTAACAATATTTAGAAAATATAATTAAAAGATATAGATTCACAAGCCAAAAGAATGATCATTTTAGGCTAGAATGAAACTGAAACTAAAGTTGGGTCTCTCATTCGACACAAAATCAAATTTTTCTGTAAATATTATTTACGTACTTCACTCGCTTCCAATATCCACATAAAATAAAATGTTTTACATCAGGGCAGTAAGGTGATAATGCTTAACGGTACAGATTTTACTACATAAACACTGAGCAGTGTGTGTTTGTGTTTAAAGTTACTGTTTTTTATTATGATAATGAACAGACAAAGGTGATATATATATATATATATATATATATATATATATATATATATATATTCGTTGTTGTTGTTGTTATGGCCTATATCTGACATATTATTAAATGTGTTTTGTTGTTACTTTTTTGTCAGTTGTCCTATTTTTAGAGTAATTATTAATAGGCTAATAATAGGCCTATAATTAAATTTTTACGTAGCCTAATAATTAATTTATTCTTGAAATAAAATTTAAGGCTTTAGAATTAAGATGGACATTTTAACGACGTCTGCCAATCAGTAGCGGTTTTAGGCACGGGCGAACCTGGCAGCCGCCCGGGGTTCATTTTTTCGTGACACATTGGGGGCAGCAGCACGAGCAGATAAACAAAAAATCCTCTATGTCGCGAAGCGGTTTTTCGTCATTTATATCATTTCACTGTGTGTGGAATTGGCAAATTGGCGCTCCCTGCAGCTGCCGGCGCCCCTGCTTGCTGAAAATATCCACTGAAGCTTTGTGTTGTGAGAGAAGTGTAAGGGAGTGGGGCGAGAGGCGCGTGCGACATTTCACCTCTGGGTCTCTCTCAAATGGAACGGGCAGGGCGGGGGTGGACGGGGACGGGGGATCCACACTAGTAATATAATTAATAATAGGCTAAAGTCAGTCACACACCTCGACTTTCTTCCAAATAACGCACATTTCATTCATAATGTTATAATACATGCCTATAGCTCCTGCAAATTAAACTAGGTAATACAAAACGATTATGTGGTCATCAAGGTGAATTGGTTTAGCCTTGACTTCTGGTCCTGAGTGACAGTTGGGGGGATGGGAAATCTATTGATTGTCGAGTGCCAAATAAACAGAGATGGAGAAGAAAAGGTCAAAGCCAGGTGCCCAATTTCGAAAAAAAAGAAAAGAAGAAGAGGAGAAACGAGCAAAAGATAAAGGTATGCAACTATTGTCTCTGTATGATTACAGTATCCATTTCATGAATGAAGGGCTAATGTTAATTGGTGGTGGGTATAACTCTTTGTTAACCTTTTTGCTATGATGCTTGCTATGCTTATACAACAATAATTTGGTTTCAACTCAATCATGAGATCTAATTTATAATATTGTGCTCTGCAATAAAACTGTTAAAAGTTCAGTTATCATTTCCATCAGTTGGTTTAACATTAGGCCCTGTAAATAACCAACGGCATTTTATTTGCTACACAGTATGCTAAGTATTGTTTCCTAAGTATAGTTTTACAAGTCATAACTAAAAGTGTGTCATGCGTATAATTTGAGGCAGTAACCTAATGGCACCTCCATGAAAGTTGGATTGATATACAAATTTTGGTTGAAAAATATCCTGAAACCCAAAAAGATTTTGTTTTAGCCTATACATATAATTTAAAGTCATTTTATTTTTTTAAACAACTGAGTCCCAGTGACCATAGCATAACGTGAATAAAATATAATTTTTCAATGTATTTTTTTTACTATTTGTTTCTATGCTCTAAAAAATGTGAAGACATGGGGGAAAAAAATGAAATAAATGTTTTTATTTTCCGGGTCTAGGAGGATATAGCGTGTAATGACAGACATTTAGTGTGTAAGAGCATGTTTATGTAACCCTTCTTTTATGTTTTGAGTCAATTTGACCCTAGGCTGTTTTAGCTTTATAAAACATTATCCTATGGTCTTTTGATTTCAAATGCAATTAAATTGCAATTTCAGGGGCACTTCTAAAATATTCGAAAGGGGTCTCGCCCAGGGTGTATTTCAATGTAGAACGGCCACTGCTGCCAATGACCTCTTTTTGATGTCTTTTCAACAAGTTATTGCTGGGTGGCAGTGATTCGCGAAACTTGCTTCGGAGTCCCGATCTGAATCAAATGTTTTGCAAACTCACTCCAAATTCCTGATCCCAAATAATTCGCGCAAGGCGCTCCTGAGTCCCGATCTGAATCAAATCTTTTGCAAACTCACTCTGAAGTGATCTCAAATGATTCGCGAAATGCGCTTCGGAGTCCCGATCTGAATCAAATATTTTGCAAACTCACTCAGAAGTCCTGATCTCAAATGATTTGCGAAAGGCGCTTCCAGTCCCGAACTAGTTTTTTTTTTTTTTAAAGAGTAGATTTAGAATAGTGAATAAAGTTAGAGGGTCAAATAAATATATGATAAATAATAATAATAAAAAACAATGTAAACATAATTAGGCTATTTAAGTTCCCCTCGCTCCACAACAAATCCTTTAAATTTAACAGTATTTAGAAAATATAATTAAAAGATATAAATTCACAAGCCAAAACAAATAATCATTTTAGGCTAGAATGAAACTGAAACTAAAGTTGGGTCTCTCATTCGACACAAAATCAAATTTTTCTATAAATATTGTTTCCGTACTTCACTCGCTTCCAATATCCACATAAAAGAAAATGTTTTACATCAGGCCAGTAAGGTGATAAAGCTTAACGGTACAGATTTTACTACATAAACACTGAGCAGTGTGTGTTTGTGTTTAAAGTTACTGTTTTTTATTATGATAATGAACAGACAAAGGTGATAAAAATAAAAATATATATATTAAATATATATATATATATATATATATATATATATATATATATATATATATATATATATATATATATATATATATATATATATATATATATATTCGTTGTTGTTGTTATGGCCTATATCTGACGTATTATTAAATGTGTTTTGTTGTTACTTTTTTGTCAGTTGTCCTATTTTTAGAGTAATTATTAATAGGCTAATAATAGGCCTATAATTATATTTTTACGTAGCCTAATAATTAATTTATTCTTGAAATAAAATGTAAGGCTTTAGAATTAAGATGGACATTTTAACAACATCTGCCAATGACGTCTTTTTGATGTCTTTTCAACAAGTTATTGATGGGTGAGAGTGATACGCGAAACTTGCTTCGGAGTCCCGATCTGAATCAAATGTTTTGCAAACTCACTCCAAATTCCTGATCCCCAATAATTCGCGAAATGCGCTTCGGAGTCCCGATCTGAATCAAATATTTTGCAAACTCACTCAGAAGTGATCTCAAATGATTCGCGAAATGCGCTTATACACAAAATCAAAATTTTCTGTAAATATTATTTACGTACTTCACTCGCTTCCAATATCCACATAAAAGAAAATGTTTTACATCAGGGCAGTAAGGTGATAACGCTTAACGGTACAGATTTTACTACATAAACACTGAGCAGTGTTTGTTTGTGTTTAAAGTTACTGTTTTTTATTATGATAATGAACAGACAAAGCTTAACTGCACGCACATGCGGCGCCAGAGCAATCACTTGAACTTTTTTCCTTCTAACAGCAGAAGTACTACTCATAATACTTTGGCTAAATGGTTAAATAAATGTTCAATAATATCTTTAAAATATATTTGAATTTTGACACAAAAAACATTTTGTTACAACTAATCCCGCATTAGTTTGTGTCGGCACACCCCATGGCAAATTTGAACCAAAAGATTCAAATAAGAGGTTGAAATGAGATCAGATCCAAATTAATTAATCTCTAACATACCATTCCTATTTTTAGAACATTTTTTGTAACAAAATATCTGAAAAGATAGGTGTTTTTATTTGTAATTACAGAAGCAGTCAAAAAGTGGGGCAGCAAGGCCACCGATCACGTCATTTACAGTGCCGTGGGAAACCACCTTAAAAATGCCCGTGGGGTGCGTTTCCCAAAAGCATCGTTAGCCAACTATGGTTGCAAGTTCCGTCGTTACCAACGTAGTTCAAAGATTCGGTGTTTCCCGAAATTATAGTTCAAACGAACATTCGCAAACTGCATCGCAAACTTGTGTCGTTGGAACGACAGCTCTCCACCTGTGGTTAGAGGCATAGTTCGTTATTGCTGATGTGAGGAAGCAGTAAAGAATCCGCTGTATAGTGATAACTAAAGCGACAGTGAAATGAAAGCGCTTCTCCTTATCCGGGTGGATGAAGAAATTCGTCGTCATCTGAGAGGAACTTTTAGTGATGCAGTAACATATGATAAAATAACTGTTAACTGTCTCCGAGAGCAATGCATTCACAGGAAAAAGTCAGGTCATCAATAAACTGAAAATATTGCGTCTTAATATCTAAAAATAATAATAATAATTAATAAAAAACTACCATCACAAACGAAGTAGTAGTGGAAGTATTTCTTGTTCCTGTTATGACTTTTGTCAATCTATTTGGGGATCCTGCTACTCCACAAATCCTGTAGCTCTAAACCAGTGGATCTCAACCCAAGGCACGTCATGAAATCACACGCTGCCCACCATGCCGAACAAAATTAATAACTAAGTTTTACAACTTATTTTAGTTTTTACATAGGAAAAAACACATAGGGTACAAACGAAAAGTCGGAGCAGTGGAGAAGAGAAGAGTGCTGGACATTCGTCATCAACTTTAGGATGCAACTCACTTTAGGATGTTCAGCCCGTCTTTTTTCCCAATTCTCCCAAAACAGCTTATACTACTGTTTCAGCTATTAAAATAGTTCTGTTTTGTATGTTTGGAGCAGTTTTTGATCGTTAAACAGGACTATAAGTTTTGATTTTTAAAGCGGCAAGCACAAAGAGAGTTTGCATAGCCTATGTTTAATCAGTTTAGCCTTCTCAAATCATCATGAATTGTCTAAAATAAAATCTAAAGATATAAAACAGTTCAAGCATGTAACGATGTTTTAACATTAAACCCAGATACATGTGCGCTATATCGAATATTTTGTGCGGAGAGTGCAAGATAAAGCACGCTTTTACATATAGGTCCCAGCGCGATAATAATATAAAATAAAGAAATATAAAATAAAGAAAATAAACATGCTTTCTGCCATCTCGTCTTGAACAGGAGCGCTTACAAAAATAAAGCGAAACTCAACGAATACATGCCTCACAGACATGATAAATATAGAAAGCTTTAAATTACTAAATAATAAAAACAAACAACAAAAAATCTCAATACAATCATAATCCGTATAGAAGGTGCGTCGAGGAGATGAGTCAAGCAACTTCATCCTTGGCACACAGACTCAGAAAACACTAGTTTATTAGTAAATAATTCAAATATATTTTTACTATTTCCCTCTGTCATATTCATGGTAATTACTTTTTCCGGTGCTTTGGGACATCTTTTGAACTCAATTTGAACGCAGAACTGTTTATCTGCGCTGACAGACTATTTGATATGAATTTAGATCAATAAGCTACATTTGTGAACGCACCTTTTCTGCAATGTCGCGCGTTTTACAGACTGCAATTTACAATCGCAATTTCATTGTGCTATTAATCCTTCCAAGCCGATTTTCAATAAATTGGTCAGCTCCCGACAGCATCGGGTGTTTTATTAATGGTGAGTATAATTATTCAAACCAGTCGTCTATTACGATGTCTCCATAACAAAAGCAGAATACTAAAGTTTGAAACAAAAAGGAAACCATCAACAGAAATACTGAACACGTATTACCCTCCATGTTTAAAAATACAAGCGCAGCTGTTTAGAGGTGACGTCACAGAATTTACCGTCCGGGCTTCACCTGGGGCGGGGTTGCACGTGCAGCCCCACCCCACACCTACTCTGATTGGTTCAATCGTCTTTCATAGACATACTGATAGGAAATGTGTGCCTAGTCGGTGTAGGACCGAGAATGCTGTTTAAAAGCTAAAAACGCTGTAAAGTTTTTCAAAGCCTTTACTATAATTAAGTTTTTTATTGTTAACTTGACTCACTGTGTCTGATTTATTGAATCAAGAGATGTTGCTGCAAGTTTACTCTTCTTGACCAGATTAATTCACAGATTAATAATTGGGACATTCTAAAAGCACGATTAACGTGAAAGTACGTGGCTTTATGCATTAAAACAGTGTTTTAAAAAATCTAAACTCAGTAAACAAATTATTAATAAAACATTCTATTCACAGACAAGTAGATATGAGCACAGAATAAGAACACAACACGTTTAATTTCCACCCATAATCTGCTTGTCTGTAAATAAAATGTGTTATTAAAAAAGTTTGGTCTTTTTAAAACACGTTTTAATGCATTAGGCACGTTACGCGTTTTGTTTTTAGTCTAATGGTTTTCTACGGGAGGAAAATGCTAAACACGTAATTAAACACATTGCATTCTTATTCTGGACTCATCTGCCTGTCAATGATTAGAATGCTTTATTATTAATTTGTTTACTGAGTTTGGTCTTTTAAAAACACTGTTTTAATGCATTAAGCCACATTAACGTATATGTCCCGAATCATTTCAGCTGATTGAAAAGAATCGGCTCAATGGTCACAAAATGGTTATCGGAGAAGATACCAATTTAATATAAATAGATGATACTTTATAAAGTTTATCTCAATATTTGACAGTGGCTGTGAGACTGCACTAAAATATAAGAGCACAATTATCATGAAATTGTGTTCGTTACTATAGCAATGGTTTACAGGTATGTCCTTTCAGAATCATCACTGGCTGATAGAAACTAGGCTATGAAATGATAAGTAAGTTTATATACAGTATTGTTCAAAATAATAGCAGTACAATGTGACTAACCAGAATAATCAAGGTTTTTCGTATATTTTTTTATTGCTACGTGGCAAACAAGTTACCAGTAGGTTCAGTAGATTCTCAGAAAACAAATGAGACCCAGCATTCATGATATGCACGCTCTTAAGGCTGTGCAATTGGGCAATTAGTTGAATTAGTTGAAAGGGGTGTGTTCAAAAAAATAGCAGTGTGGCATTCAATCACTGAGGTCATCAATTTTGTGTAGAAACCGGTGTGAATCAGGTGGCCCCTATTTAAGGATGAAGCCAACACTTGTTGAACATGCATTTGAAAGCTGAGGAAAATGGGTCGTTCAAGACATTGTTCAGAAGAACAGCGAAAATGATAGGCTGTTCAGCTAAAATGATCTCCAAAGCCTTAAAATAGAGAGCAAAACCAGAGAGACGTGGAAGAAAACGGAAGACAACCATCAAAATGGATAGAAGAATAACCAGAATGGCAAAGGCTCAGCCAATGATCACCTCCAGGATGATCAAAGACAGTCTGGAGTTACCTGTAAGTACTGTGACAGTTAGAAGACGTCTGTGTGAAGCTAATCTATTTTCAAGAATCCCCCGCAAAGTCCCTCTGTTAAAAAAAAGGCATGTGCAGAAGAGGTTACAATTTGCCAAAGAACACATCAACTGGCCTAAAGAGAAATTGAGGAACATTTTGTGGACTGATGAGAGTAAAATTGTTCTTTTTGGGTCCAAGGCCCACAGGCAGTTTGTGAGACGACCCCCAAACTCTGAATTCAAGCCACAGTACACAGTGAAGACAGTGAAGCATGGAGGTACAAGCATCATGATATGGGCATGTTTCTCCTACTATGGTGTTGGGCCTATTTATCGCATACCAGGGATCATGGATCAGTTTGCATATGTTAAAATACTTGAAGAGGTCATGTTGCCCTATGCTGAAGAGGACATGCCCTTGAAATGGTTGTTTCAACAAGACAATTACCCAAAACACACTAGTAAACGGGCAAAGTCTTGGTTCCAAACCAACAAAATTAATGTTATGGAGTGACCAACCCAATCTCCAGACCTTAATCCAATTGAGAACTTGTGGGGTGATATCAAAAATGCTGTTTCTGAAGCAAAACCAAGAAATGTGAATGAATTGTGGAATGTTGTTAAAGAATCATGGAGTGGAATAACAGCTGAGAGGTGCCACAAGTTGGTTGACTCCATGCCACACAGATGTCAAGCAGTTTTAAAAAACTGTGGTCATACAACTAAATATTAGTTTAGTGATTCACAGGATTGCTAAATCCCAGAAAAAAAAATGTTTGTACAAAATAGTTTTGAGTTTGTACAGTCAAAGGTAGACACTGCTATTTTTTTGAACACACCCCTTTCAACTAATTGCCCAATTGCACAGCCTTAAGAGCGTGCATATCATGAATGCTGGGTCTTGTTTGTTTTCTGACAATCTACTGAACCTACTGGTAACTTGTTTGCCACGTAGCAATAAAAAATATACTAAAAACCTTGATTATTCTGGTTAGTCACGTTGTACTGCTATTATTTTGAACAATACTATATATATATATATATATATATATATATATATATATATATATTTGAATTAGAACACAAAGGCACACTGTAAACATCAACTTTTGGTCTCTGCCATTTTTCGGCAAGCGAATGAACGCTAGCGCCTTCACTGGAAAATAAATTGAGATCTGGGATTCGGAGCGAGTTCGCAAAACAACTGATTCAGGGCCGGGTTTCCCGATAACGATGTATCTTAGCTCTTAAGAGCGTTTTCTACGTGCAAACTTACGAACGCTCGCAGCAATTCCACGAGCGTTTCCCAAAAATGCACTTAACATGAACGCGCGAGAACGCGCTCTACGTGCTACTTACGAGTCGCTGTCCATTCGCGAAGTGCTAAAATTTAACCTTATATGGAGTCGTATTCTGAACGTTTAACCTAATAATTGTCATCTGTTTTGGATTACCAATCAATACAATCAAGTCTATATAAAGCACATACATACAGACGGAGACACTGACAAAATAGCTGAAAAAAAACAAAAACAAGAAAAGATACCTTTCAAAAGGATGAAATTAATGTCCTCTTAGAGGAGATAGAGATTTGTGTTTTTTTTATCTTGTTTTCCACTTTTTATTTATTTCATTTATAAATTCATGTAAACAAAAAACGAGTACAATAAAGTGTACAATAAAGTACAATCAAAATATTATTATATTACTGGCGTTGCAGTGTGTTAAATCTAGATAAAAGTGTAATCTGCCGGTTGTCCTGCAGGTGTCCTCATAAATCTGTCTTCTTACGATGCACTTGGGGATGTACGATTACTCCAGAGCACTCGTAGATCTACGAAGATTTTCAAGTGCTACTTAAGCTACGATGCTTTTGGGAAACAGACCGTAATATTAAGATCAATCGTACGATCGTTTTTACGATCAACTTAGGCTTACGATGCTTTTGGGAAACGCAGCCCAGGGCCGGGTTTCCCGATAACGATGTATCTTAGCTCTTAAGAGCGTTTTCTACGTGCAAACTTACGAACGCTCGCAGCAATTCCACGAGCGTTTCCCAAAAATCTACTTAACATGAACGCGCGAGAACGCGCTCTACGTGCTACTTACGAGTCGCTGTCCATTCGCTAAGTGCTGAAATTTAACCTTATATGGAGTCGTATTCTGAACGTTTAACCTAATAATTGTCATCTGTTTTGGATTACCAATCAAGACAATCAAGTCTATATATAAAGCACCTGCATACAGGCGGAGACACTGACAAAATGGCTGAACAAAAAAAAACAAGAAAAGATACCTTTCAAAAGGATGAAATTAATGTCCTCTTAGAGGAGATAGAGAAAAACAAAGATGTGATTTTAACCAGATTTAAAGGACACCATACTAACCCCTAAGAAAAACAAAACATCTGGGAGGACATTGCTACCGAACTAACTGCAACCAGGGGTGTTCAAAGGTCAGGGAAGGAGGTCCGCAAGAAGTGGCAGGATTTTGCAAGCCTGGCAACAAGGAAGAGGGCACTGCAGAGGACTGCAATTAAAAAAACAGGTGGTGGGACCCTAACTCAACCTGAGCCTGAGCCTGAACCTGAGTCAGGTCCTTCATGCTCAGAGGAACCATCAGTTTCATCTGCCATCTCCGAGCACCTACCATCTCCTAGTCCTCCAAAAAACCCTCCCAGGCCACAGCCTCCATCTTCAGTTCATTCAGTTCTTTTGTTCATTCATTTAATTTAGATGTTTTTTATCTTGTTTTCCCCTTTTTTTTATTTCATTTATAAATTCATGTAAACACAAAAACGAGTACAATAAAGTGTACAATAATACAATCAAAATATATATTACTCGCGTTGCAGTGTGTTAAATCTAGATAAAAGTGTAATCTGCCGGTTGTCCTGCAGGTGTCCTCATAAATCTGTCTTCTTACGATGCACTTGGGGATGTACGATTACTTCAGAGCACTCGTAGATCTACGAAGATTTTCAAGTGCTACTTAAGCTACGATGCTTTTGGGAAACAGACCGTAATATTAAGATCAATCGTACGATCGTTTTTACGATCAACTTAGGCTTACGATGCTTTTGGGAAACGCAGCCCTGATCGGGCACCCGATTCGAACGTTATCACTCGATTGAATGGGGCGTTATCAGCGGTTATCAGCCCATAGAAATGGGCCAGGAGGGGCCTCCTGTGCCTACTAGTAGGCTCAGAAGGCCGTGATCATCCATCCAAATGGTTGATCACCCACAAATATACAAGAGAAGACTCCAGATCCAATCCCAGAATTCCTGCTCACCTGTAATCGGAAGTCTACTGGACGAAAGCGGCAACGTTGCGATATTTCCTGCTTAATATTTTCAGGTAAGACTATTAAAATTATAAAAATGAGCATTTAAACTGTAATGGAAAACAATGCATACACTCGTATTGCGTGTCATGATTGTTGTTATGAGATAACCGTATTGCGATGTATCTGCAAACGTTATCGCTAGACAATATTACGTTATTAGCGTGTTGTTACGTTAACGTTGCATGCTTTATTATGTGAGCATTAACGTTGCTAATATGAGTGTGTATTTACGCCTGAAGCTAATGGGGGAATTAAGTTTCTAGTTAAACTGTCAAAATTACTTTTTACACTCATACCGGCTTATTGCATATTGTGAATGCTCGATAACGCCTCACTGAAGCCGGATCATTGGACTAATGTAACCCATATTGACTTGAGGGAAATATTAAACACAAGACGTATTTTTTGGAAATTTGTTTGGAAACCTTGGGATCTTGACTAGAGTGTAAAATAAAGTTCTGTGGGTTTGAACCAAGCTTGGCTGGATTTGATCCTATATCAGGAAGCTTTGGATCTGTCTTTCTATCTATATACCTACTCAAAAAAATAAAGGGAATACTTAACAACACAATATAACCCACAAGTGTTCCCTTTATTTTTTTTTGAGCAGTTTATATATATAGCTAGCTAGCTGTGTATCTATTTATATAATCTATCTAGCTCGATGTGTATTTATCTATCTATCTATCTATCTTGCAATCTATATATCTAGCTAGCTGTATCTAACTATTGCACCAAATATCCCTCATCTGACTGCATCCCATTTTCACTCATGTGTTTCTGTCTTTTAGGCTGTGATAAGAAGTACGGTACGGGTTGCACTTTGCTTTATGTAATAATTGTCAAATATTTTGATTTCAGATATGGGAAAAGCACTTAAGATGACCCCACGTTTCAGGAACGTTAAAATTAAGTTGGTGAGGAGGTCTATCGCGGGCCCTGCGAAGTTTTCTTACCTCAGTCAAGGTCTTCCCCAGCCCAGCTACAAACAGACCCACTCTTCCGACCCTTCTATTACATCTCAACCTGCTGAACCTGATGATGCGACACAAGCTGTTCTGAGAGTGCATACAGTAAGGCAAAGAAGAGAGAGCTTCATGTCTGGGATGCAGTCAAGGATGAGATGCTTAAGGTGACGTTTGAATGTTCAGCATCAGTCACTACCCAGTGTGCTGTCTGCCGAGAACATGCTGATTATAGGTGCATTGAGTGCAGCTCCACTGCAGTGTTTTGTGAGGTTTGCCTGAAGAGGATTCACAGAAATTCACTGCATCTTCCTGAAAAGTGGAATGTAAGAACAGTAGCATACAGTCTTACATTGCTATTGCTATACTTGCATACAGACAGCAAACTCACAGTAACGTCAACAGATTCATAAGATACTTCAAATTGTTTTGGCACTATGCAGTATCAACTGTTAGTGTCACAAGTTTGTTGTTTTAAAAACATTAGAGCTATCCATCTTTCTTACAGAGTGTTTACTATGAGCCATCCTCCCTGGGGTTATTCTTATATTTACCTGAAGCCCATGGCACCCATGCTGTGTACACAAAGGACATGAAGATCATTGTCAGCACAGGTTTGTCATTTTACCTGATACAAAATCTTAATGTATTTAATTTTATTGACAGGTTAAGGAATTCAATCCTATTACATGTGGAGTAATGATTTCCTTTAAAGAATTAATCAAAGTTGTTTGTTGATTCCAATAAATACAAACATTAAGTTATATGTGACACACTCAAGTGATTTAGTCTATACTATATAAACTAAATGTATAGTTTATATACTATCATGATGGGTAAAAATGTATAGCCTGAATCCACTGTAAGTCGCCTTGGATAAAAGCGTCTGCTAAATGCATACATTTAATTTAATTTATACTGATATGGTAGTCTCTATAGTACTACTAGGTTATGTTTTTATGTTATTTTGCTCTTTATATTTGGCAGGACGGCTCTGCACCGTTACAGTCACCATTTGTGCGTGTGAACCAGAAACCTGTACTCTGCTGAGGTATGGGCTCTGACCAGACAGCCTTCTCCATCCCTCTGCTAGAGCTTTCTGTTTCTCTGTCACTGGAGTGTCAGGTTTCTATTGAGGGTTTTTGCAACACCCCATATCCCATTTTAGGCATCACCACTTCCGACAAAGAGGTTTGGTTGATATTTGCCCACAATTAAATGATGGAACAATATGCCCAGCATGTCCAAAGGTTGGTTATAATTCCAGCGTGGTTCTTGTTTGATTAAACTAATGGCATAGAATTAAAATCTGAATTAATATCAAACTAAGTTAATTTGTTTATGTAGTATTATAATAGAAGTAATAGTATAAATGTATAAACCTGGTGCGGGTACAAAACCAGTGTTACTGTAAGTGTTTGTTTTCCAGGCGGATGGAGATATGATTGTCACATTGGATGCAAACTTTGGCCTTGTGAGGAAGCAAAGCTCTGGGACAAGTGCGGTTGATCCATTACACGGAACCCGCGTGTTTAGAGGAATACCTGCTATCACATCTTGACAGCTCAAAGCCTCAAGAGGTTAATCATTGTTGCAGAATTTCATGGCCTGAGTCCATGAAATATTAATTCAAATTGTGAAAAAAGATCACTCTTCCTCCCATAAATCTATGTTTTCCTCTATCTTTAGGACTGCAGTAAGCTGCTCTCATTCAAGGTCTCCAACAGCTGGAAAGAAAATGACATCAAGCCACTGTGATGTTTCACCCACATATAATATAATATAATATAATAGAATAGAATAGAATAGAATAGAATAGAATAGAATAGAATTATAATATATATATATATATATAATTTAATTACTTTACTGCGTTACTTGTGCGGACATGTTGTTTTACTAGGTCTGATCTATTTTAAAGCTTAGGCACTGTATTTAAGCATACATATCCCCACTAGTCTGTCTGTATGAGTACAAAATGAAAAAATAAACTGTCTATAATTGTTACTGTACAAGCACAGTAAAATATTTATATAAAAAATATTGCACTACTGTTATTTTGCATAGAATACATTGTTCAACAGTATTTTTGCACACTCATCCAACTGTATTTATTACCACTGTTCTCACGTTCCTGCTGTTCATAATATATATATATATATATATAATCCTTCATTGCTCTGTTCATAATGTACATACAATCCCTAAATTGCATTCATATTTATATTCTGTATATACTCTGATCAATATTGTATATAGCAACTCCACTGTACTTTCTGTATATCATAGCTTCACTTACTCTGCACTTTTATGTATATAAAACACTATATTCTTGCACTTCCGGTTAGATGCTAACTGCATTTCATTAGCTTTGTACTTGTACTCTGCATAATGACAATAAAGTTGAATCTAATCTAATCTAAAAAAAAATGTGTTTACCATAATGTAATATGTTATTTACTGTAATGTACAAATGTGTGGGAGGTGTTTTGTTTTTTGTGAGCTCACCATCAAAATCCCCTTCGACTGAGTTGAAATGACAATACATTATTGGATCTTGAATCCTCTGAAGCAACTATGAGTTTGTAAAAACATAAAATAAAAGGGAACATAGAGGTGTATTGACTCTACGAGTTAAAGCCATGTTTTCAGCCATGGTGCTCTGCACTTATTCACAGCACATTTAAAGTCAATGAAAAGTAATTTACTTAAAAAATGACATACAATGAATTTACAGTCAAAATCCGTATGTGACAGTGTGCCACATTCAGTATGTTCCTACATAACTGTTACTGGCTTGAAATTCTCCAGATCCAAGTCTATGTAATTGAACACTTTTTTATATTCTTCCCATTGGCTGTTTTCGTTTTATTTTCACTTTCTTAGTTCAGTGAATGTATATTACATTTAGTTTGTTCGTTGTTCGTTGCCATGGTGGTTACGCTGCTATCGCTGAAACCACGTGGCTTGCATAACGTAGTATTGCATAACGCCCAAAAGTATTTTATTCACAAGACAATTTTATTAAAATGATAAATTCAACAATTGTCCACGAAAAAACAACAACAAACAGATAACTCAACAATACGATATGTTAATATAACTTTTGCACATTTCTCCTTCGATTCAGATAAATAAATTTTTGGTAGCAGAAGGTTAGGGAAGTACATTGTGTTGTGGGCGGGGTTTGCGGGTTGTACATTTCGGCTAAAAAATCTTAAATAAACAAATATATTTAGATTTTCTTAACGTAAATCATCTAGATGCAGTGTAATTAATCGATTGGTTGCACTAGATATTTGATATATTCAGTAGATATATCATTTTACAACCCTAATTCGCAAACCAGATAAACTACAACTGCAGTGCTTGATTTGTATCAAGCTGCATTGCGTAGCTTTAGGGAATTGTAGTTTTTTTTTAAATCGTGTATTTCTTAGAATTGGATATTGCAAATAGTGAGTTGAGAGTACAGTGTGGAGTTTGGGCGGATTGTAAACATATCTATGTAATCAGATTTTAAATGTCTAAATTTTAAATGGGTTTAAACAACTTTTAACCAGATTTGACAATATCCCAAGCTGTTGACTATATTCACATGATAAATGAGATCAAGAGCTCTCTATAACAGTTGGCCCCATGTGTGTAGACCTTTTTATTGCTTAATTATAAGCCTTCAAATATGCACCAAGGTGATGTTTCAAAGATCTGTATTTCAAAACAGAAGCCATGTAGAATCTTCATACTTACATATGTTACTCTCCAGGTCAAGACCTTTCTAACAATGTATGTGGTTTAGCTCTACAACAAAGTTTCAATTTTCTCATTTCACATGCACAAGCCATCTCGGGTGTAGTTTCAGAGAGCTATTTGAAGGCTCAATAGCCATAGCCTATATAAAAAGAAGCTATTTGCTTGTTTGTTTGTTTCTGACTTTGTAAACAGATTTATGAACCCACAACATGACACATACGTTGTCCGCACACACACACAGACTCATTTTGCATTTCTGTTTGGTACACACATGGCTTATATATATATAATCTAATTATGGGATGGTTCACCCAAAAATGAAAATTCTGTCATCATTTACTCACCCTCATGTATTTCCAAACCTGTATGAGTTGCTTTCTTATGTTGTACATATAATAAGGTAATTTGAAGATTGCTGGTAAAAGTTTTTACAAGGTTTCTGAGCAGAAGATGGTTAAATGTTTTCTCAGTCACCAAAACTCATGTGTCATTTAAAAAGCATGTTTGAAAGCATGTCAATTAATTTCTTTGCATTCATCTAGATGCAATGTAATTAAAAGTTTGGCTATACTAGCTATTTTATATTTTCAGTAAATATATAATTTTACAACCCTAATTTGCAAACCAGATAAACTAATCAGATTTTAAATGTATAATTAATTATATATAATAAACATAATTGTGACCGACAGCACTTTGAATTAAATGTAGTCTACCCACGGCAGACAACTGCAAACAAAAGTGGAACACACCAGTCCTCCCTCACATAAACTGACAATAAACTTTATTTATCTGAATCCAAGGAGAAACTATTGATATCCTTAACACAGATAAAATGATACCCTTCACATTTTCTCTTAAATGTTTATCGTTAAAATAAAAGCGTAACAGTAATTGTGAAGAAAATACTTCAGAGTGGAAGTAAGCAATGCCATAGAAACCATTTAAATTTAAAATAAATTGTAGTGTTCAGCTGTGTACCAGTTTCTACAAGTACCAGTAACCATCTTTTCAATATATTTTTTGCCAAGCATCTCCTACTGACAGCAAAACTGTGAAAAATGTAAACTTATGTGAAGCATCTAATTATAACATGAAATCATACTCTGACCCACTGTTGTGAATATTATGGTGAGGTCCTTGCTAAAACCCAGCCCTACTGAACCAATTTTGAAACAGGTGTATATATATATATATATATATATATATATATATATATATATATATATATATATACAT
The DNA here is from genome assembly GCF_023724105.1 of Carassius gibelio. NCBI lineage: Eukaryota > Metazoa > Chordata > Actinopteri > Cypriniformes > Cyprinidae > Carassius > Carassius gibelio. The sequence goes on from NC_068414.1 coordinate 36,300,109, forward strand.
ACACATATATATATATATATATATATATATATATATATACATATATATATATATATACATACATACATACATACATACATACATACATATATATATGTAAAAAAAGCATGTAGACTCAATTCAGTACAATATAACTTTATTGGTCCCCACATAAGTCCAGTATAAAGGAGACCACATTGATGGTGCCAACAAACAACAATAAATAAAAATTGGGGGGAATGAAAATAACAAAAAGATCACAATTTTCTTCTTACGTGTGAAGTATGGTCATTACAATGAATTTGCAGACTATGTATGTATTGTGTGTGTGTGTGTGTGTTTGTATGGATGGGTTGGGGGCCGTCAACACAGTAAAAACAACCCAAACAAGTAACAAGATACATCTTCAGGGTGTTTGCATGGTGTCTTGAGACTGGTAGTGAACGCACATGTTCTTTTTAAAGCCACATGCTGTGTGTGACCATGATTGGCACACTGTGCACTGAGACCATGAACGCCACTTCTTTCTTGCATTCTTCTTCTTATCATCAAAATGGACGTGGCAGACACAGCACAAATTGCCTCCATCTACCAAAGAAAAAACACAAATATTTTGAAAGTCAAGCCAGTTAGTTTAAATCATACTCATCACTATATTTAAAGCAACATCTCAAAGGCAGCGTGTTCATTTTTAACTGTTGCCAAAGGAATATGTGGGTATTGCACATCAATTGATCTCAGATCTTGCTGATAATCAATCATAAGATAAAAGCAGGTTTTCCTGAGTTCCATTTCAGAAAGTGGCTTTAGGAAAACTCTGGGTTTTTCGTTTCAGAAATGGATGTAAATCAAACCTGAGACAGGGGGGTAACTAAATTTTAATTTAAGAAATCTCATGACCACTTTGTTATTCAGCTGCTTCCAGTTTGAGATGGTGGTATGAGTCTTTGACAATTTCTTCAATGTGAGAATATTTGATGTTGATAGCCTTGGAATATTTTTGTAACAAACTCATTTGAAATTATGATAAAAACTAGAGATAAACAATCCAGTTGTCTAACACAATGTCTTGCTCACACCACAATTGCTGTTGATCATCCTTCCATCTAATAATTTAAGAATACCACTAATGCTTAGCAAATGAACCTCTAACTTCAGCTTCTTTAAGTCCATTGTAATTCGGGCATCCCTCACCTCAGGGTTTAGTGTCCTGTGCCTGCCCATGTGCCCTCAGTGCTGCTGCCTCTTGAATGTATTTCTGCTTTGCATCTTCCCCCAATGTGGCGCACCTGCCCTTAATATCATTCATTGTGCCTGAGGAAAAACCTAACGCATTAGAGTCAGCATCTCCTTTCTAAAGTAAATTCATACAATGCAATCAGTACTTGGGTTGTGAAAACCATTTATCTGTAACAACTCTGTAAAAACAAGATAACGTGCAAAGTAGATGACCTGATGATTCTTTTCAATACACTCAGCATTCTTAAACTGATGAATGTAATTTGTGTGAGTGAAGTACTTCCCAAATACTATCATGAAAATCTGTTTCATGACGTTTCATGACCCTCATAAACCTTATGTCAAAAAGGCCACCATGTATGAAAAGAAACAATTTAGTATAAAAAAAATAAAAACAGTCTTTAAATTTTGTTTCTCACCTTTGTTTTTGAATTTGTCCCTACAAAAAAGATTGTAAGGCGACAGCTCTCTAATGTGAACTTTGGCCTTTGATGGCCGGGGCTCAGACGAAGCATTAGTCATTTGTGATCTTTTGTAATTACCAATCCAGTTCTGAAAAACAAAAAAATAGCAAAAAGGTATTACACCAATTAAACCGAATGTTAACAAAACACATCATTTATACAAGCAGTGCAGCAGAATGATTTATTTATTTGACATGATGTTTGTTAGTGTGGCACAAAAGTAAACCTTATTTCTACGACACTGGTGTCCAAACCAGTAACTGATGCAGCTCTTGGGATTAATTCTGAACCAACTCGTGTCATTCCATCCTTAAAACATGATTTCAGGGTTTCCTTTTGATTCCCATTAATGGGAGTTCTCTCTTGTTGAATAACAACAAATAAAGAAATAGATAGTCAGTAATAAATCAGTAATAAAAAAATACATTTTGCAGATCATACCATCGTTCTCAGACACTCTTGCCTAATGCTTCTAGATTAGTAACTGTACAGCTTATCTCTCTCGGCCAACTTCAACCTAAAACACAGACAGAGAGAAACTTTCACAAGACAGATTTGTGAACAATAAATTCTAAACAGCCCAAAACCAAATTTTGGATAGTTCAACAAAGACATAGAGCATGGAAGTAATAAAACAAACTTGCCACAGAAGTCCTTGCAACCAGCTGGAAATGTATGCTGTAAAGGGAGACAAAAAATTTAGGTAAAAAGAAATTAATGTAACACAGGCAGGCAGACAGACAGACCTTTGGGTTTTATTTTTCAAGTTCAAGATAGATAGATAAATTATATAAATATATACACAGCTAGCAAGCTTTAGAGAGAGAGTGAGAAAGAAAGAGAGAGACAGATAGACACAGACAGACAGCTAAATATATATATATATATATATATATATATATATATATATATATATATATAAATTATATAAATATATACACAGCTAGCTAGCTATAGAGAGAGAGAGAAAGAGAGAGACAGACAGACAGACAGACAGACAGCTAGCTATATATATATATATATATATATATATATATATATATATATATATATATAAATTATATAAATATATACACAGCTAGCTAGCTATAGAGAGAGAGAGAAAGAGAGAGACAGACAGACAGACAGACAGCTAGCTATATATATATATATATATATATATATATATATATATATATATATATATATATATATATATATAAATTATATAAATATATACACAGCTAGCAAGCTTTAGAGAGAGAGTGAGAGAGAAAGAGAGAGACAGACAGATAGACACAGACAGACAGACAGATAGACAGACAGATAGATAGATAGATCCAAACCCACAGAACTTTATTTTACACTCTAGTCAAGATCGCAAGGTTTCCAAACATCCGTAAAATACACCTTGTTTAATATTTCCCTCAAGTCAATATGGGTTACATTAGTCCAATGATCCGGCTTCAGTGAGGCGTTATCGAGCATTCACAATATGCAATAAGCCGGTATGAGTGTAAAAAGTAATTTTGACAGTTTAACTAGAAACTTAATTCCCCCATTAGCTTCAGGCGTAAATACACACTCATATTAGCAACGTTAATGCTCACATAATAAAGCATGCAACGTTAACGTAACAACACGCTAATAACGTAATATTGTCTAGCGATAACGTTTGCAGATACATCGCAATACGGTTATCTCATAACAACAATCATGACACGCAATACGAGTGTATGCATTGTTTTCCATTACAGTTTAAATGCTCATTTTTATAATTTTAATAGTCTTACCTGAAAATATTAAGCAGGAAATATCGCAACGTTGCCGCTTTCGTCCAGTAGACTTCCGATTACAGGTGAGCAGGAATTCTGGGATTGGATCTGGAGTCTTCTCTTGTATATTTGTGGGTGATCAACCATTTGGATGGATGATCACGGCCTTCTGAGCCTACTAGTAGGCACAGGAGGCCCCTCCTGGCCCATTTCTATGGGCTGATAACCGCTGATAACGCCCCATTCAATCGAGTGATAACGTTCGAATCGGGTGGATCGGGACTCCGAAGCGCGTTTCGCGAGTCATTTGAGACACTTAAAAACACTTAATTACCATTGTTTATTTCTATAGCAAATGTCATACACTTGCAATGAAGCTAAAAATATAAACAACTACATCATGTTGATATCCTATATTTTTACAATAAAACTACGACAAACATGTCTTCTAATATCCTCAGTTGTTGCGTATACGAGCTGCAACGAACACATCTGTACATTATTTTCCTTGAAGCCATTGTGGAGGTTCACTTTAATACCGCGTGCTTTATATACACATTGCTGCTGATTGGACTGCAGTTCTGACACACCCACCAAACAAGAGAAAACGCATCTCAAACCCCGTTGCACGCCGTTTCCAGGAAACATGATGTTCAACACGGAAACCGTAGCAAAACGTTGCGCACCGTTTTGAACTTGAACATGCCCCTGATCTTTCAAGCGGATTTGCAAAACATTTGATTCTATCATGTCATTTAAATAAAGAGAAAAGAGGTTTAGAGACAGATTTTTGTTAATAGTCTGTTAGTAATCCCACAGTTCATAGTATCAGTAACTGTATAATTTAGTAAGGGAAAATTAAAACAAAATAGGATGAGTTTCAATTTTTATTTTATTTTTGTAGCAATGGTCATCTTAACCTCTGTGCAGTGTTCAGGGTATTTCAGGACCCCAAATTAAATTCTAATTCTAATTCTGCATCATACAAGTGTTTATTTGAGTTGAATATGTCGATAATCATGTAAGTAAACGAAGCCATAATTTGATAAGTTTACATTTACATTTATTCATTCAGCAGACGCTTTTATCCAAAGCGACTTACAAATGAGGATAAAAAACAACACAACAAAAAGAGCAACAAAAAGTTTATAATCAAGAATAAACAAGATGCAAGCAAAATGAAGGCAGATATTGTCTGATGTGTTAAGAAATATTATAAAATAAAAATGCTAAAAATTTTGCCAAAATGTTTGACTCAAAAAGTCCAGATGATTCAAGCTGTTGGTAACAGCAGCAGCAGAAATTATTAACCGTAAATTAAAACATTTAAAACTCTGATTCCTCGATTTAAAAAAAAAAAAAATGTAGCAAAACATTAGATTCAGATGATATGTAGAACTCTCTGTGATTATCAGTGTCAGACTCTGTGTGTTGTTTTGTCCGGGGCTCGTGGGACAGGCGTACTACTCTGACTGTGACGTCATCATCCTGGGGAGGGACTTTTAGAGGATTCAGATCATCCCAGGAGCCAAACACGGGAACATCCAGGTGGACACACACACACACACACACACACGCAAACACACACACACACACACACACAACTGAGCTTCTGTTGCAGCTACTTTCCTGATGTTTTAATAAAACAACAGGAGGAGAAACACATGGAGAATAGAAGAACTAGAGAAGAGAAAACACCTTATAATATATATTTTAACCCACACATGTATGTACATTAAGAATGTCTGCATCAAAAGAAATGGACAAAAGTGATTTTATGTCCATGAAAAGTACATTAAATGTAAGGTTTGATGTTCTACAAGTGTCAACATTTGGTTTAAATAATGTTACATTGTTATTGTGTTACACAATATTCATGTCAAAGGTCAAAGGTCATGCTTATTCTGACGTGTATTATTCGAGTGAGTCTCTTAAATCAGGGGGAGATGTATGATATTTATTATTTGATCAGAAAAACAAAATTGCAATTAAGTTAAACAGAAACATTTTTGGGGAAAACAACAACAGTTTACAGCAGTATTGCATTTATTATTTTTAATGCTTAAACCCGTTTTCATCTTTGACCCACATACATTATATAAAATAATATATATAAATGTATAATAAAAAAAGCGTAAAAAAATGGGTAAAAATGTTAATATATATATATTTTTAAAGTAATAAAATGAAAATAAAAAAGTACTCCTCTCCTCTGGTGACGCCTGCTGGTCAAAACTGCGCAACTGCAACAATCCCAGCTTTGATAAACCCTTCGATAATGAGAATGATTTACTGGAAAGATGTAATATTTTAAACGCAATAAACAAAACATCAGATACAATTCAACACAGAGTGCATGTATGAATTGCTTTTATGGAGGGATTTCTTTGTTTTAATTAGGCTACAGAAGTCGCATTGATAGTTTGTATGAAAGAATAAAACTGAAAATGAAAAATGATTAAAAATAGGAACCATTTTCTTCTTTTTCTGTTTTTTATATCCGATCAGTCAGAAGATATCTTGATTTAAATATGCAATACTGAAATCAAATTGTTATGCAGATAATCCACTTTGAAATTAAAAATAAAATCATCGGGTTTATTGATGAAGATGATGTAACAAACATTTGAACCCTCTAACTTTAACACTCACTATTCTAATTCTATTCTTTAAAAAATCTAACTACCTTTCTAATCTTTTTGTATTCTATTTTCTTTTCATTTATTATGCAATTCTATATGTATGTGTGTGTGTATGTGTAAAGACCTCTAACTAGCTTGCTCTATTCTTTTATTTTTTTATTCTATCTGTTTTCTTTTTATTTATTATATTAGTTAAAATCCTATGCTACGTGTACTGTGTTAACCTATCTGAGACTTGTTATAGCACTTATACTATATCATTGCTCTTTTTGTTGTTTTTGATTGCTTCCACTGTCTTCATCTGTAAGTCGCTTTGGATAAAAGCGTCTGCTAAATGAATAAATGTAAATGTAAATGTAAATGTAAATGTCTCTTTTACTAAATAATAATAGTTATTTCAATCAAGAGCTGATTCATTGTATTATTGAGATACTGAAATAGTTTTTCTTCATATTTTGAAATAATTATATATTTATATTTTAATCAGTTCGGGAGTTCTGAGCGAGTTCGCGAATCATTTGAGTTAGTTTGGTGTTCGCGAATCATTTGAGTCAGTTCGGGAGTTCGGAGCCGGTTCGCGAATCATTTGAGTCAGTTCGGGAGTTCGGAGCCGGTTCGCGAATCATTTGAGTTAGTTTGGTGTTCGCGAATCATTTGAGTCAGTTCGGGAGTTCGGAGCCGGTTCGCGAATCATTTGAGTCAGTTCGGGAGTTCGGAGCCGGTTCGCGAATCATTTGAGTTAGTTTGGTGTTCGCGAATCATTTGAGTCAGTTCGGGAGTTCGGAGCGGGTTCGTGAATCATTAGAATCAGTTTGGAAGTTTGGAGCCATAACAAACATTTAGATATCAAACTTAATATTGATTACGTGTTTCTTTTACTAAATAATAATAGTTATTTCAATCAAGAGCTGATTCATTGTATTTTTGAGATACTGAAATAGTTTTTCTTCATATTTTGAAATAATTATATATTTATATTTTAAAATAAATTAAATATATTTTTTCCCCTTTATATGTTTGTGAGTGTTTAGTTGTTATTACTTTTATTATGGTTTTACTTTTAAATAAATGAAGTAAAACTAAACGAAAATGAGAAGTCTAGCTGAAATAAAATATTTTATATTTTATTTTGAGTTACAAAAAAAATATTTTTATAGTTAATTTGTTTTATAACTATTATAACCATCAATAATAGTTTTTGTTAATATTTTAAATTAGATTTTATTTTATATATTTAGTTTTATTTTTATTCAGTTAATTTTAGTTGAAATAATGTTGCTGTTTATTTTTGGACATTTTAAATAATTTTTAATTATTTCTTTATTTCAGTTTTCAAGGCACGTTTATTTCATACACAGTGGATATTCATATTTCTAAAAATGATCATAAAAAGATTAATGGAAAAGTTTAAAATTGTAAATATTAGTAAATCAAATAAATACTAGTGAGTGATTTCTATTGATTTGTAAATGTGAAAAGTGAATTGATCATCTATTATTTCAGTTATTTGTTATCAAGTTTCATTGATGCCAACTGTAATATCATACTGAAATATTATTAGATTAATTATATCTCTCAATTCTGACTTTTCTCTCTGGATTCTTGTTTGTTTGTTTTATTCTGTTTCCAGTCTGGAATAAAAAAGGTAATGAAACTATATCTTATCAGACCTCATAACTGATGAGAAATGTCCTTTCTGTTATTCAGACTGTGGTTCCTGGTTCACAGATGTCTGAAACACTCGAGCGCAGCAGATCATATTTCCTCAGGTCTCTTTCATTACTGAGACCAGTCTCCTGCTCCTGTCGTATTTCATTCATGCATTACTTGCCATCTCTTTATCATTAACTGTGAAATGCACAAGCAATTTCTGAGTGGATAATGTTTCTGAAACACTTTTCATTCAGGAATATCATGTCAGTTTACAATTTAGGTTTAAAAAAAGTCTCATCAAATATCAACGTGTATAATATGATTCATTTACACAGTGCATATAGTGAATATGAGTTTATCAGGAGTGATATTTAGAACTAATATGATGTAAATGAATGTATAACTTCGATGTGATTAAATGCCTAATTATATGCGTTGACAATTTAAAATATGCATTTAAAATGAATAATTTTATTGGTACATTTTATTTTTAAATATTGAATGTAGATATGGAATAAGTAAATTATATAATGTGTTCATTCGTGTCAATTTAAAAAGCTCATTATGTTTATAATCAGTTTTTTCCATTTTAATGTATGTATTTATTTATTTATTTTTAAACACCCATTTTTAACAGATTGATTCATTGAGTTGAGTAATTGCTCTTAAGGTAAATGTTTATTTTAAACACATTTTGTTGACTAACTTTCTAAAAAAAAATTTTCTTTAATTTAGCGTAAATAAATCGTTTGGAACCACTTACCAAAAATACTTCTTTCATTTTTTCTTCAGTGTATTTTGGACTGTTTTAGGGTAGAAGGAAATGTCTGCAAACTTTTATTTATTTTTTCCCAGAAAATGATCAGTTTTTCTTCCGAATCGTTTCTTCCGATGTAAAGTTCAGCTCCTGGAGAAGCTTCCTGGTGATGTTTCCTCACTCAGCAGAACTCTACTCAACTCTATTGTCTTCTGTTGAGTCTCAGTTCAGCGTCTCAGCAGGTGTGTGTGTGTGTGTGTGTGTGTGTGTGTGTGTCTGAACCTGATCCCGTGTGCTCTCACATGAATAATTCAGCGCTCGTGGATCTGTGAGCGTCAGAAGCGGAGCGCAGCAGAACCTGAAGGATGTCCAGGAGAAGATGTGTGGAGTTCAAGATCTGCCAAACCATCAGCTGCTCGGCTCCGATCGGCCGCAGGAACAGACCGCCGTCTCCTGCTGCAGGTACAGATCACACACACACACCGAGACACAGAGAGAGACACACACACACACAAAGAGAGAAACACATACACACACAGAGACACAGAGAGACACACACACACACACACAGAGAGAAACACAGACACAGACAGAGACACAGACACAGAGAGAGAGAGACACACACACACAGAGAGAGACACACACACAGACACACACACTCACAGAGACACACCCACTCACAGAGACACACACACACACACACACACAGAGAGACACTCACACACACACTCACACACACACACTTCAGAAGATAGAAGATCTGTCTGAATGTTGCTGCTGGTTTCAGAATGTTACATTCAAAAGTAACAATCCCATAGTGCCTGTGAAGTGATACAATGTAGCATTCATTCAACCCAAAAACATCAAAGATGGAATTTTTAGAGACCAGTCAGGATTATCGTTTTCATAACTGAGAATGATCTGGCAGAATGTTAGCTGTCTTGTCTTTATGAATGTTCTCAAAACTTTAAAATAAAAACATTATTTATACATCCTCCTTGGAACTTTGTTTTTTTCCTGAAACATTTTAGTTGAATGTTCATGTAATATATATATATATATATATATATATATATATATATATATAGTTCTTTCAAAATGATTAATTAGTATGTTCACTGAACGCTCACATGACCCAGAAAAAACGTTTTAAATATTTAGAACCTGATAATTAGGCTACTAGAAATAATATTGTCATAAAAAAGTTAGAATAAAAGTCCATAGTATTGTATTTCTTTAATGTGATATATATATATATATATATATATATATATATATATATATATATTACCTTTTTTATTAACATTCCTCTAACATTCTATAAATGTTACTATATTTCCAGAAGGTTTAGACAACATCCAAAACTAACGTTTCCATAACATTTGCCAAAGAATAAAATGTAATGTTCCCTTAAAGGTCAAATAACCAAGAAAAATGCTTTTAAACATTTAAAAGCTAGGGAATTTTGAACGTTTAGAGACCGTTCAGAAACAACGCTTTAATAACGTAAAATTAACGTTAGCTATACGTTCTGGAAATTATTCTGTTGGCTCAGTTTCTCGCTTTTTAAATTATTTAATGAGATAGGTTACTGTATGAACGACTGTATAATGTGACGTCTGAACAATACCGGGCCGATAAGCAAAATTAATTCAGTATAATATGGATCATAAATACAGGACGACATACAAAAATGTCAGTAATACAGGTAATAAACAATTATCAATCATATATATTTGGATGCTGCACATATAACTGATATGTCTGCGCAGCGCTATCTGCAGAGGCCGCGTGTGCGCCGTGACGTCATCGCGCCGCGAGTCTCGTGTGTTTACGTGGAGAAACATGGCGGCGACGGTGACAGCAGGCTCGAGTAAAACACTGAAGAAGTCCCACAGATTTATTGTTTGAGCCGAAGCGGACCACATGTCAGCGCGCCGCGTTTAGCACTTTTCGGACGCTCATCTCTCCGTGTTTTAGCCGCAGGAACCGCGGAGACGATGGAAGACGAGGAGCGACAGAAGAAACTACAGGCCGGCAAAGCGAAGGTGAGATATACCTCATCTTTACCTCCTCTTTACCTCATCTTTACCTGTCTGCTGACGTGTACCTCAGAATACCTCAGTTTGCTGCAGATTAGCTCAGAATTTACCTCCCATCTGAGATTCAATGCTGTCATTAACCCCACTGACATCTGAGACTCACATTGTCTCATGTTTACCTCAATTCTGTCATTTAAGTTACCTCAGAAAATAACTAAAACCTGTGATTTCACTCACATTTACATCATATTTACCTCTATTTTACATCACTGCTTTCATTTACCTCAGAAAACCTCTGACATTTGTGATTTCACTCACATTTGGCTTATATTTACCTCATATTTGCCTAAATTTAACCCCTCATTTAACAAACTAAAATAATTGACACCTATGATTTCACTCACATCTACATAATTTACCTCCATTTTACATCACAGCTGTCATTTATCTCAGAGATCCACTAATATCTGTAGTTTGACATGCATTTGCTTCATGTTTACTCACATTTTACCCCACATTTACCTTAGAAATTGACAAACATTTTGATTTAACCTCTTTTTTTACCTCAGTTGTAATTAACCTCACTGAAATCTGTGATTGATCTGTGATCTTTTTCCCTGATGTTTAGTTTAGAAAATAACTGATATATCAGTCAAACATGAGTTAAATCGCATACATGTCAGTTATTTTCTGATTTAATTTTAGGTAAATATGAGGCGGATGTGAGCTAAATCAAATGTTTACCTCTGTTTTATGTCACATTTACATTAGAAAACAAGTGACACCTGTGATTTAACACACATTAACCTTATTTACCTCAATTTTATCTAACATTTTCCTCAGAAAGTAAGTGACACTTGTGATTTAACACACATTAGCCTCATTTACCTCAATTTTAAATCATATTTACCTCAGAATGTAAGTGGCACCCATGATTTAACACACATTAGCCTCATTTACCTCAATTTTACCTCACATTTACCTCAGAAAGTAAGTGACACCTGTGAATTCACTCACAGTTGCCTTATATTTATCTAACATTTAACTCTATTTTACATCACTAATGTTATTTATATCAAAGAACCGCTTCTGTGTTATCACTCACATTAGACTCATGTTTGCTTTAATATTACACCACATTTACCTCACAAAATAATTGACATTATTTAACTCACATTAGCCTCTTGTTTACCTCAGAAATTAACTCACATTTTGTGATTTTATTTATATTTACCTCTATTTTACCTCACTGCTATAATTTACCTCACTAACATCTGTGATTTCACTCGCATTATATATGCTATTTACCTTTTTACCTCGCAGGTACCTAAAAATAATTGACATCTGTGATTTAAATCATGTTTGCCTGCCTCATATTACCTCACAGCTGTTGTTTACCTCAGAATATAGTTCAAGTGTTAAATTAAACTTGGTTTTTTGTAACATATTCACCATACATCTGAGGTTTACCTTAAATTTACCTTCCTTTCTTCTGACATTTACCTCGATTTCATCTCACCGCTGTCATTTACCTCAGTGTATACCTCGTATTTACCTACCTCACATTTACTTGAGAGAAAAACTCTCTCTTTTTGAGTTTTCGTGTTGTTTGTTTTGAGTGTTTATGCATTGCATGCTCTTTTTGTGCCTCTCTTGTGTGTGTGTGTGTGTGTGTATCTCAGTATAGCTGAACTGATATATGGACAGATAAGGCCGTGTCACTGTGAATCTGACTGCTCTTACAGGTCGTTTAGTGCTGATGAATGTAAAGGCTGTCTGAGAACATGTGGATGGGCTTGTGAGACTGGATTTTCTAGCTATTACTACAGCGGATGCCTCACATTTGTGCACATGAACCGATCTCTCTGCAGGTGTCTATAACCTGCTGGAGCATGTCAAGAGCACAGAGACTGACTCGTCATGTTAGTGAAACGATACGATAGCTGTAGTCATGGCTGAAGTATGTTATGAAGCTCAACAGTTTGTAACAGTTTATCAGTCAGTTTGCATTATATCAGAGACTCTCCACTGGTTTATTTAGGTATCTTATTGGATGTATTGGACTGTAGTTTCTAAAGTGAACAAAACATGTACAATAGCTTTGTGAATGTCAGGAGACACTGAATAAAGAGGTTTGTGATGGAAAGAGGTGATTCAGAATGATTCATAATGTCTCGTGTAAACATTCAGAGTGAATGCGAACAAAAGCAGAACAACTCGTTTCTTAAAATTGTGCTGCTTTGGAGCAGAAATAAATCACTGGAGGCTGATTGTGTGTTTTGTCCAGTGAAATATAAAAGCCTTTATGTTTGAGATTGCTTTATTTTGTTGAGTTTTCTGTGATTGCCCAATCATGCAAGCAATCTGTGTTTACTTCAGTTATCAGTGGAAAACTCTTTAGTTTGACGTTAATTCAGTTGATAGTTAAACATTTGTATTCCTTCATATTGTGTTTGCAACAGCAAGTTTCAGGGATTGCATGAACTGATTAAATGCATGTCTTAAATGCAATGCTCGTGCCTTCGGATAAAAGCATCTGTGATATTTTAGTGTTGCACAGCACTGTGTCATTACGTTTGCACAAGACTGATAAAGGGATTTATGCATGAGGCTTTCAACAGGTCTTGATTTCTACACTGTTTCAGCTCAGTGAAAGACTGTGAGGATGACCCATGAACCCTGAGCTGGTGTGTTTGGAGCGTCATGTGTTTGTTTTACTCAGAGCAGCTGTCAGCACACACTGTTTTCATGTCAGTGTTATTAGCGAGCGCTTCAGACGGAGAACAGTCAGTGTCTTCTGCCATTGCAGAACAGATGATGTAAGATCAGAATCAGTGCAAGACCTTCATTTATGAGTGTGTTGTTGATTGTGACTAAAAGCTCTGGTTAACAAGGTCAGGCCATCAGTATTCAGACGCGCACACGAACTCTTGGTTAATCTCGATCAACAGTCTGAAGAGATAATTGGCTTGGCCGATAAACACAGATAGTGTCACTCAAGAGATATAGCAAATAAACTAAAGCATGCTGTGTTATTAAATCCCTCTTACACACTCGGTGATGATTGTGTGACCCTGTTCTGATGCTGATTTACTGCTCGACAAACACTTCTGATCATCATCAATGTTGAACACAGTTGTGCTGCGCGATAGTTTAAGTAGAAATGAGTCGTTTGACACTAAAGTAGCAGCAGACCTAGATTTGAGCGAGTGCGATCGCAGTCTTTCCTAACAGGTGTCAGCAGGGGACGCTCACCTCAGAGAGCTGATTACCCAGAGATTAATGCTAGCCTCTGTGTGGAAAAACACATTACGTTTAGTTTCAAGCTGTGCAGCTGCCTCTGTCTCATGTCTTCCTGCTGTTGCTTTCTCAGAGTTTACTTCAGGACTCATAGAGATGGCCGAGTTATCAGCCAGCGTTAGACCTGCTTTGAAAAATGTTTTTGTTTAAAATGATGCAAAACAATAGATCTATATATAGAGAAGTCAGAATTGTGAGATATAAACTTGCAATTGTGAGGAAAAGAAGTCAGAATTGTGAGAAAAAAAGTCAGATTTGTGAGATATAAACCCGTAATTGCGAGAAAGATTGAATTGCGAGGAAGAAGTCAGATTTCTGAGATATAAACCCGTAATTGCGAGAAAGAAGTCAGAATTGCGAGAAAAAAAGTCAGATTTGTGAGATATAAACCCGTAATTGCGAGAAAGATTGAATTGCGAGGAAGAAGTCAGATTTCTGAGATATAAACCCGTAATTGCGAGAAAGAAGTCAGAATTGCGAGAAAAAAAGTCAGATTTGTGAGATATAAACCCGTAATTGCGAGAAAGAAGTCATAATTGCGAGAAAGATTGAATTGCGAGGAAGAAGTCAGATTTCTGAGATATAAACCCGTAATTGCGAGAAAGAAGTCAGAATTGCGAGAAAAAAAGTCCGATTTCTGAGATATAAACCCGTAATTGCGAGAAAGAAGTCAGAATTGCGAGAAAAAAAGTCAGATTTGTGAGATATAAACCCGTAATTGCGAGAAAGAAGTCATAATTGCGAGAAAGATTGAATTGCGAGGAAGAAGTCAGATTTCTGAGATATAAACCCGTAATTGCGAGAAAGAAGTCAGAATTGCGAGAAAAAAAGTCAGATTTCTGAGATATAAACCCGTAATTGCGAGAAAGAAGTCAGAATTGCGAGAAAAAAAGTCAGATTTGTGAGATATAAACCCGTAATTGCGAGAAAGAAGTCATAATTGCGAGAAAGATTGAATTGCGAGGAAGAAGTCAGATTTCTGAGATATAAACCCGTAATTGCGAGAAAGAAGTCAGAATTGCGAGAAAAAAAGTCAGATTTCTGAGATATAAACCCGTAATTGCGAGAAAGAAGTCAGAATTGCGAGAAAAAAAGTCAGATTTGTGAGATATAAACCCGTAATTGCGAGAAAGAAGTCATAATTGCGAGAAAGATTGAATTGCGAGGAAGAAGTCAGATTTCTGAGATATAAACCCGTAATTGCGAGAAAGAAGTCAGAATTGCGAGAAAAAAAGTCAGATTTCTGAGATATAAACCCGTAATTGCGAGAAAGAAGTCAGAATTGCGAGAAAAAAAGTCAGATTTGTGAGATATAAACCCGTAATTGCGAGAAAGAAGTCATAATTGCGAGAAAGATTGAATTGCGAGGAAGAAGTCAGATTTCTGAGATATAAACCCATAATTGTGAGAGAAAAAAGTCAGAATTTCGAGAAAGATTGAATTGCGAGAAAGAAGTTTGGTTTGTGAGAAAAAAGTCTGAATTGCGAGAAAAAAGTCAGATTTGTGAGATATAAACCCGTAGATGTGAGAGAAAAAAGTCAGAATTGCAAGAAGTCAGAATTGCGAGAAAAAAAGTCAGATTTGTGAGATATAAACCCGTAATTGCGAGAAAAAAAGTCAGAATTGCGAGAAAAAAGTCAGATTTGTGAGATATAAACCCGTAATTGCGAGAAAAAAAGTCAGAATTGCGAGAAAGATTGAATTGTGAGAAAAAAAGTCAGGTTTGTGAGATATAAACCTGTAATTGCGAGAAAAAAATCAGAATTGCGAGAAAAAAGTCAGATTTGCAAGAAAGAAGTTAGATTTGTGAGATATAAACCCGTAATTGCGAGATAGAAGTCAGAATTGCGAGGAAAAGAAGTTATAATTGCGAGAAAAGGTCAGAAGTGTTATTTTTAATTCCGTGGCATGAAGATATGTATAAGGTGTTTGATCCTAGAAGCTGTAAGAGGTTTGGTTTGCGTGAAGGTTATTAGCGTGTCAGAGTCTGGATGTTGTTCTTGTGAAGATGTTTTGTTTCTCAGCTGATCTTTCCCAGGAGTCTCTGCTGTATCCAGACTCTGATCCCACAGTGATCCGGATCGAGTGTGTCGCACGCCCGTCTCTCCTCTCTCCTCACTGCTCCTTTAGCTGAATGCACGTACATTAGTGCGAATGCTCTGTTTGCTTTTCTACATAAATAATGTACAAGCCGCATGCGGGAATCCTGCTCCGTCGCCATGGTAACAGAATAAGAGACATCTGCTAAAGAAACGGTTATAGACTAAAGACAGACTCGTATTTTCTCCGTTCTGTGGACTGATTAAAGGGGGATAAATATTGCATATTTATATCAGTTGCAATAAATAAAAAAATAAAAGTGAAAGCACAATTAATTTATTTAATATTTATTCCTGTTGCAATAAATGAAAAATTAAAGCACACTAAATAAATGAAATAAAAGTGCAATGAAAACGCATGTTTATTTCACACAGATCAAGTACAGGGAAATTGTATTTCAGGTCACTTTTCATTTTGCATAAATAAATAGCCTTTTATGCAATTTAGTTATTTGTTGTTAATTTTCATTATGCAAGTGTGTGTGTGTGTGTGTGTGTGTGTGTGGCACTAAAGACAGGTGTTTGTGTGTGTGGACAGACAGGTGGCCATTTCTTTCTCTCTCAGCTGCTGGCTTTGAGACGTGTGTGTGTGTGTGTGTGTGTGTGTGTGTGTGTGTGTGTGTGTGTTGAATTAGAGCCGCTGTTATTCTGTCAGTTGTCAGTGGTGTGTGTATGTAACTCATGTAGTGTTCAGTATTTCTGAGGAGAAAGGTTTGTTAAACAGAAGAAGTTGAGTGTGGCACATTATTTCATTCCTTTGGGGATTGATTGAGTGAATTGTATTGCATCATTTTTTTTTTTTCTGAGGGAACAAAAAAATCTAAATATGGAGAAAATCATCTTTAAAGTTGTTCAAATGAAGTTCTCAGCAATGTATATTTAGTTTTGATATATTTACGGTTGGAAATTTACTAAATATCTTCATGGAACATGATCTTTACTTAATATCCTGATGATTTTTGGCATGAAAGAGAAATTGATCATTTTGACTCACACAGTGTATTGTAAATCATATTTGAGTCCTCAGGATCTCCAGAGCTGGTTTATTCCTTCCTGAAGGTGATTTGTGGTTGAGATGAGTGAGATGTGACTGTATGTGGTCACAGGTGTCAGGTTTAATATCCGTCGGTGCTGTTAATCCAGATAAAGCAGAGGATCTGTGCTGACAGAGCACAGTGTAGATCAACTCAGACATGATTCGCATCAGCTTCAGCAAACTCTGCCGCTTTACTGTGGGTTTACTCTCTGATTTCACATTCAGTCTGTCTCTGTGTGTGATTGTCTCTCATGAGCGTGTGTTTGTGTCTTCAGCTGGCCGAGTACCGTCAGAGGAAAGCTCAATCCGATGGCCAGAAGAAGCAGAAGAAGAAGAAGAAGAAGCCTGAAGCGGACGCAGAGGAGCAGAGAGAAGATCAGACCAC